>NC_058085.1:48428110-48729384 GCF_014858855.1 Bufo gargarizans | reverse complement strand
CACCGATCACACTGCAGGAGATAACAGAGAGGATCTCGGTGATAAAGAGTAAAAAAAAAAAAAAAAAAAAAAAAAAAGGCAGTATGCAGATGGGATCCTTCCAGAAATGATCAGATACAGCCCACCAGGTATCTAGGCCGCATTAGTAAAACTCTACAATGTTGTGCTGAGTGCTGGCTACTTCCCCCAGAGCTGGAACCAGGGCATCATCACCCCCATACACAAGGGCGGAGACAGGTACGACCCAGCCAACTATAGAGGGATATGTGTCAGCAGCAACCTGGGAAAACTCAGCAGTATCCTGAATAAGAGGGTCCTCCGCTTCCTCACCCAGCACAACGTCCTCAGCAGAAGCCAAGCAGGCTTCATGCCAAAACACCGCACCACGGACCACATCTACACCCTGCAGAGCCTCATCAAGAGCCATGTCCACAATACAAAGATCTATTCCTGCTTTGTAGACTTTAAGAAGGCCTTTGGCTCAGTGTGGTACCCGGGCCTATTCCTGAAAGTTCTCGAAAGCGGAATAGGAGGAAAAACATATGATGTCATCAGAAGTTCCTACACTGAGAACAGATGCAGCGTGAAGGTAAATGGGAGGAGAATGGCTTATTTCCGGCAGAGCTGAGGAGTCGGACAGGGCTGCAGCCTCAGTCCAACCCTGTTTAACATCTATATCAATGAGCTGGCGGCGGCTCTGGAGTCCTCAGCACCCTCCATGACACCAAGGTGAAATTTCTCCTTTATGCAGATGATCTGCTACTATCACCAACTGAGAAAGGTCTCCAAGATAACCTGAAAATCCTGGAGAAGTTCAGTAACACATGGGCACTGCCCATCAATCCAAAGAAAACCAACATCATGGTGTTCCAGAAAAGAAACCAGAAAGCAGCCAGGTGTCCTCCCTTCCTGCTTAACAACTGTCCATTTTTAGAAACTGACAGCTACACCTACCTGGGCCTAGAAATCAGCCAATCAGGGAGTTTTAAGAAAGTGGAAACACTGAAAAACAAGGCGAGCAAAACCTTCTATGCCTTCAGAAGACGTCTGTATTATCTTAAGGCACCAGTGACCGTCTGGCTTAAAATCCTTGACACCACCATCTCCCCAATCCTCCTGTGGGACTCTGGGCCAACAGAACTATTCCACCTAGAACTCTGCAAACACCTTCTCCGGGTCCACAGGAGCACCTTTAAACAGGCCTGTCGAGCAGAACTGGGCAGATCTTCATAGCAGCAGTCCCAGTGCCTAGCATCACAAAGCTTTGCTACACCAAGAAACCCCAAAAAGACAAAGCACCCTGCAACAAGTCACCCAAACCCAGCCTGCCCAAGCCACCATCCAGTACAGCCAGGCAAAGGGGGAAATCCAGAGGATGATACACAAGTCAAAGAGGAGTATATCAGCGTCTGGAGGAACGACATACGAACATTGCAGAAGTTGACAGTATACCAGAGCCTGCAGAGGGAGTACAAACTGGCCCCATATCTGGAAAAATTCTCCAATCAAAGAGACCGACAGATCCTGAGCCGGTACAGACGGAGCACCCACAGCCTGCTCATCGAATCCGGGGGCATCACAGACAAGGGTACAATGCCCAGGGAGAGCAGACTGTGCCAGCAGTGCGACCAGGAGCCCATCGACGAGGCTCATTTCCTGCTGCGGTGCCCCAAATACTCAGCAGTGAGGGATTCTCACTTCAGGAGACTGTCTGATCTCTGCCCAGACTTCATCTCCATGGAGGAGGAAGAGAGACTCTCCATACTGCTGGGGGAAGAGGAGAACAGAGCGGCCATAGTAGCACAATATATTACTGCCTGCCATAGACTGAGAGGAACCTGATATACCATGGGCTCCTATACCCCCACCCTTTATATGTCCCCATCCCCCAACCCTACCCAATTATTTCCCACTTGCTTTGGCAATGCTAAAATGTATTTAGTCCTGCCAATACAGCCGATTTGATATTAGATGGATCCTTCAATGAACTTGAATACTGAAATATGAGACAAATCACTTGGACATTGATACTGTTTAGTCCTGGAAACCTCCGTAGGGGTACAGTACTCCACGTAGGATGTGTATGTGGCAGATCCCGCAAAGTGGATGAGTTTCTAAGAAACCTCATCCATACCAAGCCAAAAAAATAAAAAAATCTCCAGCATCCACTGACCCGCAGTGTGGATTTTAAATTTGCAGAAAGTCACTTTGTAGTGCTGGTTTGAAAAACGTAGAAAATACACAACCCTTCTGGGACCCATTTAATGTGCGGCATTGGCGCCTCCTTGCGGTCCACCAGCACCTCTCACTTGATGTTCCTCTTCGCCAGATTAAGGCCTCATGCACACGACCACATTTTTTGCGGCTCGGGTGCGGACCTATTCACTTCAATGGGGCCGCAACAGATGCGGACAGCACTCCGTGTGCTGTCCGCATCCGTTGCTCCATTCCGTGGCCCCGCAACGCAAAAAAAATATAACCTGTCCTATTCTTATCCGTTTTGCGGACAAGAATAGGCATTTCTACAATGGAGACCTATTGAGAATGCAACGAAAGATTGTAAAGAAATACGGGTAAATTTAGATTCACATTGTAGTTTTTTTACACCCAAAAAATGAAGTCATGGGGGAGATTTATCCAGACTGGCGCTTTCTGCACTGGTCTTTCTATCCCCTGCGCTGCTGTAGGATGCACCTAATTTATGACGAGGTGTACTCTCACCCCCCTGCAGTCCGTGCACCTAAACAGAAATCTAGAATACTGGCGTATATGAAGATAAATTTGTCGCTGCAGCTGGTCACGCCGCCTTCCCTGCCCTTGTCACACCCTATTTTACAAAACCGACAAGGACATCAATATCTTCATCTTCAGTCCGGAGAACCCCTTTAAGACTAAGCTTACTAGCCAGAAACTACAAGAAATGTACTCTATGCAATGTAGCAGATTGTAACTTTATTATTTTTTTCTTAACCCTTTTTTTATATTTTTTTTTTATATACTTCACTTTTATTAACAATGTTTACATAATGTTTTGTAACGTATTTATTTATTTTTTATTCTCTTTTACCCTTCTTTTGCTGTACTATTAGGCCTCTTTCACACGGGCGTGAGTTTTTTTGCCCGGATAAGAGCCGGGTGCGTTGTGGGAAAATGCGCGATTTTTTTTTGCGCAAGTGCAAAACATTGTCATGCGTTGCACTCGCGTGAGAAAAATCGCGCATGTTTGGTACCCAAACCCGAACTTCTTCATAGAAGTTCGGGCTTGGGATTGATGTTCTGAAGATTGTATTATTTTCCCTTATAACATGGTTATAAGGGAAAATAATAGCATTCTGAATACAGAACGCATAGTAAACCAGCGCTAGAGGGGTTAAAAAAAAATAAAAAATTATTTAACTCACCTTAGTCCACTTGATCGCGAAGCTGGCATCTCCTTGTGTCTCCGCTGCTGATGAACAGGACCTGGGGTGAGCTGCTCCATTAAATACAGGTTAAGGACCTTCGATGATGTCACTCCGGTCATCACATGGTACGTCACATGATCTTTTACCATGGTGATTCACCATGGTAAAAGATCATGTGATGACCGGAGTGACGTCATCGAAGGTCCTTAAGCTCTATTTAATGGAGCAGCTCACCCCAGGTCCTGTTCATCAGCAGCGGAGACACAAGGAGATGCCGGGCTTCGCGAGCAAGTGGACTAAGGCGAGTTAAATTATTTTTTATTTTTTTTAACCCCTCTAGCGCTGGTTTACTATGTATTCTGTATTCAGAATGCTATTATTTTCCCTTATAACCATGTTATAAGGGAAAATAATAATGATCGGGTCTCCATCCCGATGGTCTCCTAGCAACCATGCGTGCAAATCGCACGGCATCCGTACTTGCTTGCGGATGCCATCCGATTTTCACACACCCCATTCACTTCTATGGGGCCTGCGTCACGTCAAAATCGGAAAATATAGAGCATGCTGCGATTTCAACTGAACGCACAAGTGATGCGTTAAAAACATCGCTCATGTGCACAGCCCCATAGAAATGAATGGGTCAGGATTTAGTGCGGGTGCCATACGTTCGCCCGTGTGAAAGGGGCCTAAGGCCTCATGCATACGGATACTGTCTGCATGCCATTCACATTTTATTAGTGAACCTGTTGTTTTTAATATGTCCGTGGTCCGCCTACTGCGTACATAGGGGCACGTTTATTAAGACCGGTCTTAATAAACCCCTGCGCTGGCGGTGGATCCGGCGAAGTTATGAAGAGGCGCAAGCTTCTCTATAACTTTGGCGTATCCTCTGCCAGTTCTAGATGTAAGATGGCTTCCATAACTGTCTTACGTTTCAACGCCTGAAACAGGCCTGGCATGAATGGGGAGAAACGTTGCACCGCCATCTGCGCCTGAAATCCGCCTAATATATAGGCATATTTCAGATGAATAAATGACGCCCATGGTTGTCTTTTTGCAGAACAGACATACGGATGCAGAAAACGCATGGATGATCCATGTGCCTTCCACATCCCTGTGTCCGTTCTACAAAAAGATGGAACCCAACCTATACTGGTCCGCAGACCATTGAAGTCAGTGGCAACAAATGAATTGCGCTACATTCGCCTATGTACTGTATAGCCTGTGAGTCTTTCAGGTATTAGCAGGTCCAGCCCGTTCCTGCTTTTCTCTTTTTGGGTCACATTTTCGGGCTGCCCCGGCCCCGCTCAGTGCGATAGATTTCCTCTTTTCCCACCATGGAATTAATTTGTCCCATCGATATATTGCTCTCTGACACGGCGCTGAATGCTGCTCTATTAAACTTTCAGCGCTCGCCCTCTCTGGAGCTTTCCCTTGTTGTTCCACTGTTCCCATCAATTTTCAGGACCTGCCGTCGCTCCTATATGGAAGAGCAGAGTGGGCGGCGGATGGGGGGGGACTCGGCAGAATGACTTCTGGGGGTGCCGGGGGATATCGGCCGTTAATACCATGGATTTCCAGCTCCAGAATCCACATTAATAGGAGTAACGAGAAACGGCTCTTCCGTAAAGGAAGCTTTGTCATTGTAGAATAAAAAGTTCTGCAGCTTTCTCCTATACTCTTAGCTTTGAATTCTCTGTAATTATATATTTTTCAAGATCTCAGCTTGCTGACTGTGAATGGAGACATTTCTGTTCTCCTCTTTTATTCCTGTGGAACATAATGCCGGAATATTTCTTCCAATCAACAGAAATCTGCTTGATCCACGCTCCAACAGTACCCGCGGTGGGAGAGGTTTAAGAACGCGCCTCCCCTGCCCATCCTTAGGCCTTCTGCACTCGACTGTATCCGTTTTGCTGTCCGCCAGTCGCAGATCCTTAAAATATGGATGCGGTCCTTGTGCATCCCGCAATTTTCTCAGCCACACGGATGTGGACAGTATGCAGATGTCATCCGTCGTATGCTTTCTGTTTTTTTATTTTTTTTCTCGTAGAAATAAATGGGTCCATGTGCGATCCGCAAAAAAATTGTTACGGGCCAAAAATACGGTTGTGTGCATAAGACCTTATTCCTATATTATTTTTTTTTTCACCACCCCTCATACACTCAGCTTCCAGTGCAAGGCCACTTACCTCCGCACTGAAACATTATCCGCAGTCGCATGCAATGTACACTTGGTTGGTTGTGCAAGGAAATTTAAAGGGGTTTTCCTAAAAAACCCTATCCTTCTGTATCAAACCATGTGGGCCCGACCCCTGGCACCCTGTCTAATCAGCTACATGTGCCTTTCATTTAGTACTTTTAGTAGTGGTCAAGCTTGGTACTGAAAATGGGACTAAGCTGCAATACCAGGTACAGCCACTACCATCATTATGGCGCTAGAGCCACGGCTGTCAGCTGATTGGTCAGGAGTGCTGGGAGACCGATTCCTGTTGATCTGATATTGATGGCCTAGACAACCCCTATAAATGCACCCCCCGGGGTGCCTGTAGCATCTGTCTACTCCACCTACTCTCAGGTCTCCGCTAGTCGTCTGTGACCATCAGTGATTTATCAATATAGAGCAGGGATCAGCAACCTTCGGCACTCCAGCTGCTGTAAAACTACAACTCCCAGCGTGCACACTTACTCAGCTGTTCTTGTAACTCCCACAGAAGTGAAAGGAGGATTCTGGGAGTTGTAGTTTCCGAACAGCTGGAGTGCTGGAGGTTGCTGACCCCTGATATAGAGGTAACCGTAGTAGGTACAGAGGCCTCCAGTTCATGCGCCCTGTCAGCAGGTCGTACCCTGACAGCGTCCTATAGCTGACATATGCAGAAACCGGATACAAAGCTGTGAACAGGATGTATAAGAAGAGGGATCCCTGCCAGGCACCGAGAGGTCAGAAGACCTGGACATACCTGATGATGGGAATGTAGTACTTCCTATAGTAATGGTGACACATACAGAGGACACGTCGCATATTGGGCATAATATATGACTTTTACAGAGAGGAATAATATGTGCACACTGTATTCTGTTCCTCTGGTGAGGATTTATATTTTATATAGCTCTGGATAATCCGGCAACCAGTAGTCCAGAATCAGAAGGGTGGGTTCACACATATAGGTTTTGAGAGGCGTTTTCTGTACTTTTGGGTTTTTTGTAGCAGGTGTGTTTATTATGTCCAAAACACCATCTCCAGATATGAGACGCAGGACACGTTTTTTGTTGATTTAGGGCTCTTTCACACCTGCGTTCTTTTCTTCCGGCATAGAGTTCCGTCGTCGGGGCTCTATGCCGGAAGAATCCTGATCAGTTTTATCCTAATGCATTCTGAATGAAGTGAAATCCGTTCAGGATGCATCAGGATGTCTTCAGTTCCGGACCGGAACGTTTTTTGGCCGGAGAAAATACTGCAGCATGCTGCGCTTTTTTCTCCGGCCAAAAATCCTGAAGACTTGCCGCAAGGCCGGATCCGGAATTAATGCCCATTGAAAGGCATTGATCCGGATCCGGCCTTAAAGGGAGTCTGTCACCACATTTTAGCATGTTAGACCGTTAAAATAGGGTTATGTGATCCAGCCAGAACATAAAAACGGTACCTTTGTGGTAGAAAACGGACTTTTCAATTTGCCGAAAACGAAGTTATAAGATTATCTTCTGAGCCCTCTCAAGTGCCCAGGGCGTTCTCTCAATCCTCGGAGCCCCAGGCAGGCACCTCCTAAACGGCTGATAACTCCGCCCTCCGCGCGCCTCTGCCCGCCCGTTTACTCCCCTCCCCTGTCCCTTTCCACTGCGGCTGTGCGGTACAAATCGTAGCGGGCGCATGCGCAATGCGATGCCCGCTCCTGGCAGGGCATCGCAATACCTATTGCGCATGCGCCGGCTAATCCTGCAGATTTCGCGCCGTTTAGCCGGCGCATGCGCAGTAGGTATTGCGATGCCCTGCCAGGAGCGGGCATCGCATTGCGCATGCGCCCGCTACGATTTGTACCGCACAGCAGCAGTGGAAAGGGACAGGGGAGGGGAGTAAACGGGCGGGCAGAGGCGCACGGAGGGCGGAGTTATCAGCCGTTTAGGAGGTGCCTGCCTGGGGCTCCGAGGATTGAGAGACCGCCCTGGGCACTTGAGAGGGCTCAGAAGATAATCTTATAACTTCGTTTTCGGCAAATTGAAAAGTCCGTTTTCTACCACAAAGGTACCGTTTTTATGTTCTGGCTGGATCACATAACCCTATTTTAACGGTCTAACATGCTAAAATGTGGTGACAGACTCCCTTTAAGCTAAACGTCGTTTCGGCGCATTGCCGGATGCGACGTTTAGCTTTTTCTCAATGGTTACCATGGCTGCCGGGACGCTAAAGTCCTGTTAGCCATGGTAAAGTGTAGTGGGGAGCGGGGGAGCAGCATACTTACTGTCCGTGCGGCTCCCGGGGCGCTTCAGAGTGACGTCAGGGCGCCCCACGCGCATGGATGACGTGATCGCATGGCACGTCATCCATGCGCATGGGGCGCTCTGACGTCACTCTGGAGCGCCCCGGGAGCCGCACGGATTGGTAAGTATACTGCTCCCCCGCTCCCCACTACTACTATGGCAACCAGGACTTTAATAGCGTCCTGGGTGCCATAGTAACACTGAAAGCATTTTGAAGACGGATCCGTCTTCAAATGCTTACAGTACACTTGCTTTTTTCCGGCGTGTAATTCCGGCAAGTGGAGTACACGCCGGATCCGGACAACGCAAGTGTGAAAGAGGCCTTAGGTGGCTTTTTTAGGGTTTCTTTCTTTTTTTTTTTTTTTTTTTTTTTTCAGCATGCTGAAACTTTTTTTGCCTTTTTTTTTTTCTGGTCTTTTGACATCTCGGTAGGGGGTGGGGGAGCCAGCAAAAATATAGAAACTTTAGAAGAAAAAAAAGTCCACAAAAAAATGCCAAAACATCATGCGATAGGGAAAAAAAAAAAGCGGGCATTTTCTCTACTTTCTCTGGTGGCTACAGCTGCTGTGTTTTTGAAAAGAAGTAAAAAAGACGTAAAACGCCGTATAACGAACGATAAGGGCAGTTCTGTGCCCTGCGGTTAATATCTCCTATAGTCTTTAAAATAAATGCAAATGTATACGAGACCGCCACTAAACTTTACGTGTGAAAGTGTGTTCTACATGTATGGGCTTTTGTGTAAGGGTACGTTTTAAAAAAATTATATTCATTTTTTTTTTTCTTTTTTTTTTTTTTTTTTTTAGAGGCGTTTTTAAAGCACATTTTCCTGCAGGTTTTTTTGGGCTGAAAACCTAAAAAACCTGTGTGAACCTACCCTAACAGAACATCGATCATCCGCTACAAATCGGGTTTCAACAGTACTGAATTTAAGGGATTTTTACATTAAAAAATATGTTAAATGCGCCCATTGAATACAATCCTGCTCATGATGGGAATGTAGTACTTCCTAGAGAAGGGATCGGCAAACTCCGGCACTCAAGCTGTTCAGAAACTACAACTCCCAGGATGCTTCATTCACTTCTATGGGAGTTACAATAACAGCCGGGCATGTTTGCATGCTGGGAGTTGTAGTTTCACAGCAGCTAGAGTGCCGAAGGTTGCTGAACCCTGTCCTAGAGTAAGGGCTCAGGCAGACGACCGTTGGCTGTTTTTGCGGATACCGGCCGCGTGCATTCTGCATTTTGCGGAACGGCTGGCCCCTAATACAACAGTCCTATCCTATTCTGTAATGCGGACGATAGGACATTTTCTATTTTTGCGGAACGGACATCTTTTCCGGCCCCATTGAATTGAATGGATCTGCATCCGACCCGCAAAAAATGCGGATCGGATGTGGACCAAAAAATACGTTGTCCTGTGAGTCCTAAGGGTTATATATACTACCAGTCAGTGTACAGGTAAGACATCCGACAGGACTTGGACACAGTCCTGGCACGGAACAATAACTCCCAGCATGCCCTGATAGCATAGCGTGCGTTATACTCCTCTCAGGGGCTTGCGGTCTAGATATAATGGATAGAAAATGTGTGAGTGCCCCTTTAAATGAGCGCCTGGCCTCATAAGCTCACAATCTAGTCCCGGGATATCTGGGGACACGTTTCTGGTGGAGGGCACAGCACGCGATGTGGTAGGAGCTGGCAGTGCCAGGTGCGGCTGCTCTGGGAGTTAATCCCCTGCGTGTTTATCGGTCCTGGGGTCCTTGTGGACATTCACATGCCAAATATTTCAGCAGATCAGGGCTGCGGCTTGAGCAGTCTGCTAATTTTGCGGCCCGCTGTACACTAAGATTCAATGCCCCCAGTAATCCGGGCTTAGCTGGGAGCTGACCCCCTACAGAACGCAGTCACAAATTAAAGAGGCAGGCCGGGTTCTCAGCGCAGGATGCCGTGACCTCGGCTTTGTGTTTTTCCACCTCGTTATGCGGAAAGATCCAGCATTCGCATCACACCTTGAGCAGACGGCTGACAAATATGAGATATGACAGGGGACAGAGACCACTCGGCCCACCCATGCTGCCGATGCCCCCCGTAGGTAACGATATATGTGCTTCAGTCCGCTCTATACTGAACCTTCTGCCAGTCCGCAGCCCTTATTTCCGCCTTGTATCTCTCCATCCTTAGGCGACATTCACACGAACGTATTTTGTTTACGTGTCCGTTAATTTTATTTTTTTGGGGCGGATTGGATGAGGACCCTTTCATTTCAATGGGTCTGCAAAAACTGTGCTGTTCACATCCGTATGTCCATTCCGTAGCCCTGCAAAAAATATAGAGCACGTCCTATTCTTATCCATTTTGCGGACAAGGATAATAGACATTGTTACAATGGGTCCACAAAAAAACGGATGCAATACGGATTCCAAAAGCACGTCATCTGTATTTATTTTATTTTTTGCGCATCAGTGTTTTGAGGACCGCAAAACATATATACGGTTGTGTGAATGCAGCCTTAGGATTTCTTCTGCGGTCTGTGCCCCAATGCAAAATCTCGGAACCCGCCACTAAGGCTACAGTCACATGGAAAACCCGGAAAAAAAATGGCAGTAAGAAGGAATGAACTGTCAGTTTTTCATGGCCATATTCCATCTATGTGTACATCCATTTTCTGTCCCTTTTGCATTAGTTTTTAACATCCATTAAACACTGGTGATTTCATAGTTTTTTTTTTTTTTTTATTCCAGCCCCTGCAGTGCACTTGGTATACATGATGCCCCCTGGACATCAAAAGGCCCACAAAATGCCCCCCATTATGAATAATGCCCTGCCCCATTATGAATATGGGTATCCCTTTGTAACCCCCCCCCCTCAATGAACAATTACCCCCCCTTGTGTCCTCCGTATGAATAATGCCCCCCATTATGAATAATGGCCCCACTTTGTGCTTTCCAGTAGGAATAATGGCCCCTTAGTGCCTTCTATTCTGCTGGTGCAAAAAAAAAAAACACCACTTGCACACATGGGAGCACTGTAGGAAGCAGGACCTGACGTTCCCAGCGTGACCATGTGATGTCATCACCCAGCGAATGTCAGGTCCTGTTGCCACCAGTGTGGAGGAAGTGTTTCCTTGTGTGCAATTGGTGAGGTGTTTTTTGCAATGAAAGGTCCTTTTTTTTCCACAGTACCTGTTTTTAACAGCGGTTCGATGGGCGCTCCTCTGTAAATGACTGTTAAAAACGGTCCCATTGACTTCAGTGGGGTTTGTCTGGCTGTGAAAACGGGAAAAAATTGGACGTGGTATTTTTCGGCAGCTACTGTTCACTGGCTGTTAAAACAAAAACAGCCGTATGCATAGCCCCATAGGCTTTAATCGGTTCTGAAAACGGCAGCGTGATGGCCATGTCCCGTCGTCTGCTGCCCATGTGCCTGAACAAAAATCTGCTTCGGCCAGGAGCTGGAGTAGATCCCTGGTGTAATGGGCGGCCTGTTTTTTTTTTTTTGGCGCACATGTTAAATGAGTCGCCTCCTCCCGTAAACATCCCGGCCACTTATTGTACAAGTGGCGAGAGCATCAGAGAAAGCTAAAAAGTTGGATATTCTGTCACAAAATCTGCAATTTTTCTGTACCAGAAAAGTGAAGCAGAACTATAATAAATGTCACTAGTGTGTTTTAGCACATGTTTTTTGTAGCCTTTTTTTGCATTCCATAAAAAAACTATGTAAACACCACCCCACCCGGACGTTTTTTGCGTTCCGTATACGGAACCATTCATTTCAATGGTTCTTCATAAAAAAACCTGTATGCATTCCGTTTCTGTATTTCCGTTCCGTTGAAAGGTAGAACATGTCCTATTAATGCCCGCAAATCACGTTCCGTGGCTCCATTCAAGTCAATGGGTCCGCAAAAAAAAAAAACACATACGGAAATGCATCCGTATGTCTACTGTATCCGTTTCGTTTTTGCACAACGATCCATTGAAAATTTTATGTCCAGCCCAATTTTTTTCTATGTAATTACTGTATATGGCATATGGAAAAACAGAACAGAAAGGCCTCATGCACACAACCGTTGTTTCATTCCGTGTCCGTTGTTCCGTTTTTAGTGATTTTCTGCGGACCCATTGACTTTCAATGGGTCCGTTGAAAACTCGGCTAATGCACCGTTTGTCATCCGCTTCCGTGATCCGTGGTTCCAGTCCGTCAAAAAAATATAACCTGTCCTATTTTTTTCACGGAAATCGGTTCGCGGACCCATTCAAGTCAATGGGACCGTGAAAAAAAGCAGAGGCACACAAGATTGTCGTCCGCGTCCGTTTTTTTCCTATCATTTGCATGGCAAACTTGACTTTTTACTTTCCTTTATGTCTGGTGATCCTCCAAAAATAAAGGAAGACACACGGAAACGGATCACGGCACAACGGAACCCCATTTTTCGGAATGGAACACAACAACGGTCGTGTGCATGAGGCCTAATGGAAACGCAACGGAAGCAAAAAACGGAACAAAGGTTCCGTGAAAAACGGACCACAAAACACTGAAAAAGCCATACGGTCGTGTGAAAGAGGCCTTAAACAAAAAAGCCATGGTAATAAAAAAAAAAACAATGTAAAAATACCAAGCAGGACCTTTGGATATCTATAGCACAAAAACACTAGAAAATGAGGCACAAACCCCACCTGGGGCATGCTGGGATAAAAAAATATAAAAAAGACAGAAAAAAGTCTTAAATTATAAAATGCATGTCTGAACTGCATTCAATATTTGCCATAGACTTACAACAACTATGGAGGTGCGGAACAGTGCTGCAAAAAAAGGCTATGCATGAAAGCACCGGTAACTGCACACGTTGCGGATTACATGTGCTTCTTCCGCGCAGATTTTCGTGCAGAAAGAACGCAAAGTAAGGGCTCATGCACACAAACTTATTTTTCTTCTGTGTCCATTCTGTTTTCGTTTTTGCTGAACCATTTGCTTCAATGGGGCTGCAAAAAAACGGAAATTACTCCATGTGCATTCCTTTTCCGTATGTCCGTTAGAGCATGTCTTATCCTTGTCTGTAATTTGGACAATAATAGGACTTTTCTATTAGGGGCTAGCTGTTCCGTTCTGCAAAATACAGACTGTACCCGGCCGTCATCCGTATTGTTTGTGGACCGCAAAATACATAGCCGTGTGCATGAGCCCTACTACAGGACCGGCAAAGTAAGGCCTCTTGCACACGAACGTATTTTCATTTAGTTTCCGTTCTTTTCTTTTTTTTTTTTTTTTTTGCACACCATATGCGGAACCATTCATTTCAATGGGTCCGCAAAATAAAACGGAAGTTACTCCGTGTGCATTCCGTTTCCGTATTTCCGTTCTGCAAAAAAGGAGAACATGTCCTATTGTCTGCATTATGGACAAGGATAGGACTGTTCTATTTCCGTTCCACAAAATATGGAATGCACACGGACGTTATCCGTATTTTTTGCCGATCCGTGTTTTGCGGACTGCAAAATACATATGGTTGTGTGCAAGACGTCTAAATGAGATTTGTGTCACGGGGCCTTTCCTGGTGCGCAGTCCATGTTGTACTTGGCAATATTTGGCTCTAGAAGCATGCACAATAATCCGCCCGATCCTGCAGATGCCAGATTAAAGGAATTTTACTATATTACTCCCCTCTTCTCAGGTTTCCTTTAACCCTTCCATAGTCTATGTATGTGAGACGTCAGGAGTCGGGAGCAGCAGAGAGATTGTGCCTTCTTGCACAATTGTGACCAGAGCAGGTGGATCCGGGGTGGACGGCGGGGGGTTTGCAGTTCCTGCTGTCACCTGGTAGTTGCTATGGCTTTAATCCTCTCAGAAGCAGAATGATGGAAGAACCGGTTGGGCAGAGAGTGGTGCGAGACGGGATGGGCAAGGACAAGGAGAAGCAGGAGCGTAAAATAAGAGCAAAAAAAGAAGCACTAAGAATTCAGAGCGCTAAAAGAATGTGAAATGAAGAAATACCGCCGCAGAAATGTAAACACCCGGAGTTTCGAGGAAGATCAGGCAGCGATCAGGTGTGATCGGCTCTAGGGACCACCCCGGAGCTATAGTCACATCTCGGGGTATTCTAGAGGGAAGTTATTATGTCACTTGTATTAATTTCCAACTTTTGCTCCGCTAAGCAGAAGCGGCGGGTCTTCACAGCTTCGCAAATTTACTATAATTTACGCCATTAACGGGTATAAATGGTAGCACAAATATACTTATAATTTAGCTTTTCTGGTGCACAGACTGTCAGAAGATGCGACAAATGTATTAAGATGCCTGAGCAAATTTGACGCATCTTGCTCCGGTGCACTTAAGACTGGCAAATGCACTGTCCGGATAACGTGCTGTAGGCCTCGTTACAGTGTAGCAGACGTCCCTCTATTCCAGGGATGCTCAACCTGCAGCCCCCCAGCTGTTGTAAAACTACAACTCCCACCATGTCCTGCTGTAGGCTGTCCGGGCGTGATGGGAGTTGTAGTTTTGCAACTTCCCGCCTCTATTCCAATCAGCCCTACAGCTGTGGCTGTAGAACTTGACCAGGATCGGTTTTCAGGCTCTGGAGGTAAACATTAATGCTTCCTTTCACTGACTGCATGCAGAGATATATAAAAAAAAATAGTGATTCATTAAAGCACAAAGTACATTGGAAAGCCGCAGAAGGTTTCGTTGTATATTGATTAAGGATTAAAAGGATTTTCTGAGTGTTTAACGATGACCTAGAATGCAAGCTCCCTGGGCCAGCAGACAAGGGTGAGAAGGTTGTTCCGTTTTTTATTTCCGTTGTGTTTCTGGTTCCGTATTTCCGCAAAAAATCTCTGTATGGTTTTCGTATGCAATCTGTTTTTTCGAATCACAAACAGAAACAGAAAATTTGTATTCATTACTGTAATGTTTGTAAACAGTAAACACGTGGGGCAAAGTGGCCATGGATCTGCAAAATACGGATGGCATATGGATGTGTTCCGTATGCATTCCGTATTTTTTGCGGACCCATTGACTTGAAAGGAGCGACGGAACGTTATCTGCAGACAATAGGACAAGTTCTATCTTTTAGCGGAATGGATATATACGGAAACGGAATGCACACAGAGTACATTCCGTTTTTTTTTGCGGAACCATTGAAATGAATGATTCCACAAACGGAAATAAAATGCGTTCGTGTGCAAGAGGCCTAAGGCAACGGCGCTGTAGTTTCACTTCTAGAATAATTTCCAGCCTAAATCTAGAAATGTATTGGTTGCTATGATGACCCAGGTAGCAAACAGAGACGGAATGCGGATCAGCCGGGTAACCGTGTGCCGACTAACAAATCCCTTTAGCAAATAGTTAGACCCGGACAGGCGTTATATAACGATACTGATGTCATATCTAACCATTTGTGGGAAGGCCAGTCCCTTGCAAAAGGACTATGGGAGTTGTAGTTCCTCATCGGTTAGGTATAGATGGATGAGCTCAGCATTGAAGCTAATGTAATTTAGAAGTGGGGGCGTGCCCAGACTGGGTATGTCGCATGTGCTGTATTCTAACTTGGTAATTGCTATAAGTTAAGACACTGTCCCCTCTGATGCAAAAAATTCCACCGCCTCCTTGTGAGATCATGGATTTTCAAGGTAACCACCCAAAAAGGGACTGTCCAGAACGAGAAGAGAGGCAGTTCAGCTCCAATTACTTGAATACTGCAATACCAAACACAGACAGCTGAGGCGCCATTTCATAGATAAAAAAAAGACCCTTTTCTGTAGTCATGAACAACCCCTTTAAGAAATGACTTGCTTTCCATGCAACTCAGTGATCCTTACATGCTGATGAGTATTTACAGTAGAAGGTCCAGGGAAAGGGTTAAAGATCTCATTAGGGGCATACCTACCATAGAGGGAGAGTACACAGCTGCCATGTGCTGAACTACTTCTGCTGTTCCTGACCTAAATCGACACTATTTTCTGTCAGCTCCCCCTAGGGGGCGCTCAGTGCCTAGACATTTTTTACAGGTTCTATCAAGTTTAATGGCAACTGTATACATTTCTATGTACTGAGCTCCCTCTAGTGGTGGCTGCAGTCAGTCGGTTTTATCATGTGCTGTGAGAGCACTTAGATCTTGATGGGGAGAGGTTTATTAAAATGTATTTATGCCAGTTGTCTGGTGTGTAAATACATTAAGCAATGTGGTGTTCGGAAAGAGCGTCCTAGTTAGGAAGCACCTGCTCCACTCATACTTGGTTTTGCTATGGGGCCCTATAAGATCTCTGTGCTCCCCTGGGTAATATATATGTATAGCGTATTGATAGCTAAGGGTTCAGCCATGTATTGGGCCAACCCAAGGTCTACCAAGTGAAACAGAGTACCACCAGAGGACCTGAGGAGACATGGTCCACAAAATCCTTGAGGTCCTAGTGGACAGGTTCTTGGGCAGATAACAGTCGTAACTTGGCCCGATCGCCTTGAAGACACTTAGACGCAAGGGGTTGCCGGTGGATTTTTAATAAGGAACCTGGCTTCGTCCATGTCCTGTTATCAGGATCCAGCAATCCAAACCATACAGGAACCATCACTCCGACAGGTGAGGTGTAACGTGTCTATGGGCTATGACAGGTGAGGTGTAGCGTGTTGTCTATGAAAGGATGCGACATCCTCCGAATTCAGAGTGAGATTAATGGAATTCATCATTATCTATTTCTCCCATCTTTTCACAGTAACTCCCTCCCCAGCCCCTTAAATTCTGCATTTCGAAAAGTTGAAAAGAATTGCAGATTATGTTAACGCTTCACAAGTTACTAAGGCTAATAGCCCGTGCTTGTGGGGGTGGCTGAAATCCTACTTAAACCTATAAATCTGCAGATTTCCTACTCTGTGTTGTCCCTCCTCACCCTTTTCTGTAATTTCTATTCTTTACATGGCATTTTGATCTGCTGTAAGCCCCACCATTAGGTTCACCTGCCTGACATATCTGACAGTCAGCTCTTAGGACAATGTTGCTGGAAGGTTGGACCGTGAAACCGGGTATAATTGGCATCAAGGTTGGCGGATGAGTTTGGCGGGCGTGACTCATACTTTGTGCTGTACTCCTAGGTTAATTAGAAGACATAATACCCTCTAACAGAGGGTTCTCTCCTGCACCCTCTAAACATACAGTAGTAATGAAATACACCAGAGGACCAGGAAAACGTAATGTGATTGAGCCTGAGATTGGTGGTGCTTGGTCAACGATCACACAACCAAGGTGGTGCCCCCATTCAGTTCTGCAGTAGGGTATGTGATGAGGCTGGGTCACATTAATACTGGGTGGCAGTGATACAGGTGATGGTCATACAGCTGCTAGATGTCCTCCTGTGGTCATTCCAAGCTCTTCCATCTTGGATCCATAATTAAGCCAATGTGGTTGTTGGCTGATGTACATGGGGAAATCCGTCGCCCCATCCAGTCCCAGACATTCTCCATGGGGGAGAGATCTGGAGATGCAGGCATTATCTTGTTGCCACCATGTCTCCTAAGTCAAGAAAGGCAGTAGGACTGGTTCCATGTTGTCCTGGACTTGCCAGGTCTGGTCAATGTTCCCTCCACGAAGACCAGACTGGAACAGCCATGTTAGCTAATGTCGCCCCACACCATGACACCTGGTTTGGTCCTGTGTGTCCCCACCCTATGTATGATATCAGTAGACTCTCTCCAGGCCTCCTTTGAACTTTGATGTGACCATAATCAGTGCAAAGGCAGAACCTGCTCTCCTCACTCTGTGGCAGCTCTCTTGTGGCACTGGTGCAGTCACTCTTGGCGATGATGAGAGGTCATATTTGAGGTTAGTATGAAATGTGATAAGAATGTGGAAATCCGGATGTGTCAACCGCAGGTTGCAGCCTTCATGGCTAAGTAAACAGTGGGCATGGCAATTTTTTTTTTCATCGGTGAGTTAGGAGAACACTCCCTAGTTAGTAACTCATTACTAGTAGCTAGTTTGTGTGGGTAAATACAGTGCCACAGAGAGCCAATTATATTCAGCCAGGTGAGGCTACAAAATGGCCACATGCCTTTATTCCAGGCCATGAGTCCGGAGTCAGAGTTGGGACCTCAGGGTTCCTTGACTGCCACCAGTGGCCTTGATGGCATTTGCACCATGCCTGGTGCTCAAACCTCTGGCTGTTGCACCGGTTCCAGCTATTGCCTTCAATTTATTGATCAGGCATGTTTATTTTGGCAGTTGTACAGTGTTATGGGCGATATGTGGTGTGATTATTTGTATACTTAGCCTTGTAATATCTGGGACGCTAGGTGGGACAAATTCACTATGTCCATGAGGTCCATTCTCGTAAGTGAAGATGCCAGCCCCATCCGCAGGACAGTCCCCTCTTTGGTTAGTTTTTCTCTGGCACGCACAGAGTTATAGCAGCAGAAATGGCGTAGTTTGTCACCAGCTAGAACATACCTGGGAGCACGTCAGCTGTGACCGGGAGTTTACACAGCTCCATAAGGGAAAAACATGATTGTGTTTCTTCCAAGCTTCCCCTCTGCAGGTTCCAGCAATGGAATATCTATGACAGTCCATAGCAGAGACCTCGGTGAGATAGGTACATAGACCACGGACTGTCCTCCTGCATACACGTATGGCAAGGAACATGGCACAGAACTGCTCCAGGAGGGCTAACATATGGTGACGGGATGTAACCATGAAGCAATGGGCATATGTACAGGCGCTAGCTGATTACTATTGATTATAGAAGCACAATCGCAGCCTTAAAGGGGTTGTCCCGTGAAAAATATTCTGCAGTTTTCAAACCAGCCCCTGAGTCTGACTACTTTTGTAATTGCATGTAATTAGAAATTTAGCATAGCCACAGAGTTATTCAATAAAATGTATCTGTATAGTTTCGGTTTTTTCTTTGTCCTGCTCACTGAGATGGCCGCACATGCTCAGTTTAATCCTTCAACTGCCTCCTGAGCTGTGATAGGGAGAGCTGAGACACGCCTCCTGAGCTGTGATAGGGGGAGATGAGACACGCCCCCTGAGCTGTGATAGGGGGAGATGAGACACGCCCTCTGAGCTGCTGCAGAAAGGACACTCCCCTTGACCTGTCAGCTTGATATAAATCTAGCAGAGCAATACATGGGGATATCTCTGGATCCATGTGAGGTACAGGGCTGGTTCTAGCTTTGTTAGAAAGAGATTGTCATGGACTATATGATGATCATTCTTTACATTGGTCATAGGACAACCTTTAAAGCCATTCTCTGGTTCAAGGAAAAAAAATTACATTTGCCTGGTGACCTTCTTTTCATCTCTTCAGCTGCAGGTCCTTTTCTGTCCTTTTTCCAAGATGGCCGCACTGCTTCTCAAGACTACCTAAAGCGTACAGTGCATTTGGTAGCCCAAAACACTTCCTGCCGCCCTCGGATTGGCCAGCACTGCTCATGTGAACAGAGCCAGCCAATCCAAGAGCAGGGCTGGACCAGCAGAAAGTGTCTTGGGCTCCTATATGTGTGCATCGGGTAGTCAGAGAAGCGGCAGGCTCATAGCCGTAAATGGAGAGGTAGCCATGCTTTCACACTCACTCTGCTATTATAGGAACTCCCATAACAGTGAATGGAGAGCATGCTGTGCATGTATGGTGCATTCTTCTTCACTTCGGGGGCCCCATTCTCTAGTTGGGTAGGTTCCAACGCTCTTTCTCAGGGGGGTGTATCCTTTCTGCTGCAGCTCATAGGGTATATCCGTTATGCTGTGGCTCTTTCCTTATCTCTGCTCTGGAAGCAGTTGAAGGATGAGACTGAGCATGTGCGACCATCTCAGTGAGCAGGACAAAGAAATAAGAAAAAAGCAAACAGCAGATGCAATTTTATTGAATAACTCAGTAGCCATAAAAAAATTTTTTTTAATTACATGCAATTAAAGTATTCAGATCCGGGTGCTGGTTTCAAAACTAGAATATTTTTAATGGGACAACCCCTTTAAGTTCGAGTAGGTTCTAGGATGAAAAGGGCTAATTTCCCTGACATCTCCTTTTTAAAGGTTAAATATTACAGATCTGATCTCGCACAGTAGGGGGTAAATTTGGTGTTTAGTGCATTTATCATTTATGGTGCGGAAAATGTATCACCGCTTGGCCTTGAATGAGTTAACCTGCGGCGCAGTGTGACACCGGAGCATTACCAGAGCTGTCACCTGAGGTTACAGCCAGAGACAGGGAGGCCAAGACGCTGTTTGTCATTCAACGCTTCATTAATATCACTTCCTCTTCCAGCTTTCTCTCTTTTTGAAAAAAAAAAAAAAAAGATTCCATAACACATTTAACCCTTTCTGTGCCACACCGCGGGATGATGCGGAGCTACACCGCCAGGACCAGGAAAGGGCCTCTCAAAACCGTAGTCCATCCAGTCTACCTCGTAGACCAGTTCTCTTCTGCTCTACCTCTCATTGTCCACCTCTTATGACCAAGTCCACCAAGTGGAAGGGCAAAGACATGAGAGGCAACGGGTAAGGAACACCGTCGAAATTGATTTCAAATCTTAAAGGGATTGGCTCATCTCACTAGGATGTGCCATCAATGGCAGATAGGTGTAGGTCCCACCTCTGGAACCCGCTGCTATCTCCATAACGACCCCCAAAGTGAAGGAGAGCACACCGTTGCGTGCGCAGCGTGCTTTTCATTTATCGCTATGAGAGTTCCCGTAGCGCTCAGCTAGAAGTCCCGTAGCAGTGAGAGCAAGGCGCAAGTGCAGTCACCGCTACGTGACTGCCAGAAATACCCACGGTGAACGGAGGGTAGTTGCGCATGCGCGGCTGCTCTCCGTTCACTTTTAGGTGGGACCTGCACCGATCTGACGTTGATGGCACATCACTACATTATGCCATCAATGTGTGACATTAGCCAACCCCTTTAACTATGAAGAGGACTTATCACCACTCCGGACATGTCTGTTTTAGTAAATACTTGTATTTCCCATGTGGTAACCATTCTGCAGCACTGTATAGGGACACACCCCCAACTGGTTACACCAGTTGTCAGTTTAGCTATACATTTCTAGAAGTAACAACGGAAGAACAAATGCAGAGTTCTAAGAAAAGAAACACCAGAATTGTTATTTCATGGGGAGTATAATAATAAAGTACTTGAGAAATGTCAGGGGGTCCTTTTTAATACTTGGTATGGTTGTAGGAGGAGGTCCTTTTTTAATACTTGGTATGGTTGTAGGAGGAGGTCCTTTTTTAATACTTGGTATGGTTGTAGGAGAAGGTCCTTTTTGAATACTTGGTATGGTTGTAGGAGAAGGTCCTTTTTAATGCTTGGTATGGTTATAGAAGAAGGTCCTTTTTAATACTTGGTATGGTTGTAGGAGAAGGTCATTTTTAATACTTTGCATGGTTGTAGGAGAAGGTCCTTTTTGAATACTTGGTATGGTTGTAGAAGAAGGTCCTTTTTAATACTTAGTATGGTTGTAGGAGAAGGTCCTTTTTAATACTTGGTATGGTTGTAGGAGAAGGTCCTTTTTAATACTTGGTATGGTTGCAGGAGAAGGTCCTTTTTAATACTTGGCATGGTTGTAGGTGGAGGTCCTTTTTAATACTTGGTATGGTTACAGGAGGAGGTCCTCTAATACTTGGTATGGTTGTAGGAGGAGGTCCTTTTTTAATACTTGGTATGGTTGTAGGAGGAGGTCCTTTTTAATACTTGGTATGGTTGTAGGAGGAGGTCCTTTTTTAATACTTGGTATGGTTGTAGGAGAAGGTCCTTTTTGAATACTTGGTATGGTTGTAGGAGAAGGTCTTTTTTAATGCTTGGTATGGTTATAGAAGAAGGTCCTTTTTAATACTTGGTATGGTTGTAGGAGAAGGTCATTTTTAATACTTTGCATGGTTGTAGGAGAAGGTCCTTTTTGAATACTTGGTATGGTTGTAGGAGAAGGTCCTTTTTAATACTTAGTATGGTTGTAGGAGAAGGTCCTTTTTAATACTTGGTATGGTTGTAGGAGAAGGTCATTTTTAATACTTGGTATGGTTGCAGGAGAAGGTCCTTTTTAATACTTGGCATGGTTGTAGGTGGAGGTCCTTTTTAATACTTGGTATGGTTACAGGAGGAGGTCCTCTAATACTTGGTATGGTTGTAGGAGGAGGTCCTTTTAATGCTTGGTATGGTTGTAGCATTGCTGAATGTGCCAAATCTCTACTTGTTCAGTGGGTGACTATAGCAGACTATCATCTTGTGTGCTGAGCCCTTACATACGATCTCTATGGGGTCCATGAGAAGGAGTCCCTGGACAGAATAGGCATATCCTTCTGCCCGACAGGTCGTAGGGGTTGTGCCCCAAATCTGCTCTACCGAGGATGGGACTGGGTGAAGGATAACAGCTGGGCATCCCTAGGCTGATAGGGTCGTGTAGCATGAATCAGCAGCATTCTGATTTTCTGTAGAGCGCTATCCCTGTAGAGAAGCTAAGGGAGTACAATGCAATTTTTGGGTCTTTCTCCACGAAAAATATTCCACATTTTTTAAACCAGCGCCTGGATCTGAATACTTTTCTAATTGCATGTCATTAATAATTTTGTACAGCCACTGAGTTATTCAATAAAATCCATCTGTATGGCGCCACCTGCTGTTTGCTCTTTTTCTAATTCCTCTGTCCTGTTTACTGAAAGCAGTAGAAAGTATACGCCCCCTAAGCTGCGAGCCTGAAATAAATGAGATCTCTGGATCCATGTGAGGTGCAGGGCTGGTTCTAGCTTTGTTAGAGATTGTCATGTCCTATATGATATCGGATATTCTTTTTTTTTTTTTTTACATTAATCATAGGATAACCCCTTTCATACCTGACTTCTACAGGCCAGCTGTACCAGCCGGGCCCGCCGGTGACCCCAGGCTCCACCCCAGTGTCGCCCTTGCATTGCTGGAGGCGCTGCCACTCCTTTGTTATCCAGCGGGGTGAAAGCATCCGTTCCAACACGTTTCCAGTTGATATTTTTGGTGTTAATGTGTCTTTTAAGCAAATAAGCTCTGCTCGTTTCCCATGTCTGCTTCTTATACCCGTGGGCTGTTTGCTCTATCGCTTGTGACTCAGGAACTGAAATTTAGACGGCAGTCTCTACCAAACCTGAAATGTTGCAGCGTGCACCACATCGCCTCCAGTCAGTTGGAGCATCGATCATTGTTATTAATGGCGATATCCACTCTTTCTCGGACTGGGGTGGCATGCCGTGCGTTGGAAGAACCATATATTTGCTCTGTCGAGTTTGAGTGGTAACAGGCGCTTTCTATACGTTGCAGAACAAACAGGCCGTGTGGGTCCAAAAATACTTTATTTTTAGGCTGGAGGGGAAAAAAAATCCGAAGCTCTCTAAGAAGCAAATCTTGAAGGGCGAGATTCTCTGCCCATTAACCCTTTAGTTTGACACACGTCTGTGCCTGCAACCTACCTGTATGGGACATAAGGAGTAGTCTTTAGGGCCCATATTAAAAATTTAAAGTGGGGTATGGCTATAGACTGGAACGGGTAGGCTATCGGAGGAGAAGGCTGTGGCTAGCCTAGGTTGATTATGACTTATTTCTTTTTGGCACACCCCTCTACTACGACTGTGCCTGGTCCTGTGTTTTGGGTGGACTGATTCTTTGGGCCAATATTTAATTAATATTTAATAGGGTTTTTCCGGTGTTTAATAATTAATATTGAGGGCCTATCCTTGGTTGTGGTCCGACACCTGAATAGGCTGCGGTGCTCCGGTAAGCGCAGTGGCCTCTGCCTAGGCCAGTGACATCATGTTCATCGGTCACATGACCTAGGCGCGGCTCGGTCCTATTCCAGAGAAGGGGGCTGAGCTGTAATACCAAACACAGCCACTATACGATGGACGGCTCTGTGCTTGGTAAGCTGTGAGGAGACTGCAGCACTCACCAGGAGTCAGACCCCACCGATCCGATACTAATGACCTACAGTCCTGATCAAAAGTTTAAGACCACTTGAAAAATGGCAAAAAAATCATATTTAGCATGGTGGGATCTTAACAAGGTTCCAAGTAGAGCTTCAACATGCAACAAGAAGAAATGGGAGTGAGACAAAACATTTTTTGAGCATTCAATTTAATGAAAACATTGAATAAACTGAAACAGGCTGTTTTTCAGCTGATCAAAAGTTTAGGACCACACCTCCAAAAAAAAACTAACCCCCCCCCCCAAACAGAAATCCAACTTCCAAACATGATCTCAGTAATGAGTAGTTCCATCATTATTGTTTATCACTTCAAAAATTTGTTTCGGCATGCTTGATGCAAGCGTTTCCATGAGGTGAGTGGGAACATTTCTCCAAGCGGTGAAGACGGCCGCACGAAGGCCTTCTTCTGTCTGGAACTGTTGTCCATTTTTGTAAACTTCCCTTGCCATCCATCCCCAAAGGTTCTCAATTGGATTTAGATCAGGGGAACACGTAGGATGGGCCAAAAGAGTGATGTTATTCTCCTGGAAGAAGTCCCTTGTCCTGCGGGCATTGTGTACTGCAGCGTTGTCCTGTTGAAAAACCCAGTTGTTACCACACAGACGAGGGCCCTCAGTCATGAGGAATGCTCTCTGCAACATCTGGACATAGCCAGCGGCCGTTTGCTGCCCCTGCACTTCCTGAAGCTCCATTGTTCCACTGAAGGAAAAAGCACCCCAGACCATTATGGTGCCCCCTCCACTGTGGCGCGTAGAAAACATCTCAGGTGGGATCTGCCTGTCATGCCAGTAACGTTGGAAACTATCAGGACCATCAAGGTTAAATTTTTTCTCGTCAGAGAATAAAGCTTTCTTCCACCTTTGAATGTCCCATGTTTGGTGCTCTCTTGCAAAGTCCAAACTAGCAGTTCTGTGGCGTTCAAAGAGACGAGGTCTTTGAAGACGTTTTTTGTTTTTGAAGCCCTTCAGTCTCAGATGCCGTCTGATGGTTATGGGGCTGCAGTCAGCACCAGTAAGGGCCTTAATTTGGGTCGAGGATCGTCCAGTGTCTTGAGGGACAGCCAACTGGTTCCTCCGGCTCTGTGCTGATGAAATTTTTTTGGGTCTTCTACTTGACTTTAAGAAGTTCCAAAAGACTGTCTTACTGCGTCCCACCTCAGCAGCGATGGCGCGCTGTGAGAGACCCTGCTTATGCAGTTCAACAACCCGACCACATTCAAAAAGGGAGAGTTTTTTTGCCTTTGCCATCACAACGTGTGACTACCTGACAGAAAATGACAATGAATCCACATCTTTGCACAGATTTGGCCTTTTAAAGGCATGTGGTCCTAAACTTTTGATCAGCTGAAAAACAGTCTGTTTCAGTTTATTCGTTGTTTTCATTAAATTGAATGCTCAAAAAATGTTTTGTCTCACTCCCATTACCTTGTTAAGATCCAACAATGTAAAATATGATTTTTTTGCCATTTTTCAAGTGGTCTTAAACTTTTGATCAGAACTGTATCTTGAAGGTAGATCATTAATATTACAACGAAAAACCAAAATTGCCTGGGGGCCCAGCCCGCCTGCCGTCCTTACTACTCATGTCTTACATACTTGTGAGGCCACCGTACACACAGCGCTTCCAAGTCAAGTCCTGATGATGATCTGTGTACACGGCGGATTAATAGGTTGGCGATTATATAAGCAACAGGAAGCAAAACCCGAAAATCCCCTCTGCCACATAACACTATGCAAATGTTATAAATGGCACATGGCGGTGGTGGTGGTGTTGGCGGGGGGGGGGGGGGGGGGCTGTTACAGATTTTGCATTGAGACACTGGGGCTTTAAAGGGGTATTCCCATCTTGTAAAGGATGACATATCCGATCCTATGCCTTTATGGGACAGGAGAACCTTTAAGTAACCCTCTATGAGAGTTCTGAGCATAGCAAAGTATGCATGCTGGGAGTTGTAGTTTCACAACAGCTGGAGTGCTGCAGGTTGCCCATCCCTGGATATTGTCGGTCTATATCCCTGTACGGTCTGTACTGGTCGGTCTATATCCCTGTACGGTCTGTACTGGTCAGTCTATATCCCTGTACGGTCTGTACTGGTCGGTCTATATCCCTGTACGGTTTGTATTGGTCGGTCTATATTCCTGGACAGTCTGTATTGGTTGATTACTATTTTGTTAGTCTGCATATCTATATCCTCCCTATTAGTTGCTCTATACGATCTACACTGCTTAGTCCTCCTGATCCGTATGTCGTCTACACTGGTTAGTCCTCCTGATCCGTATGTCGTCTACACTGGTTAGTCCTCCTGATCCGTATGTCGTCTACACTGGTTAGTCCTCCTGATCCGTATGTCGTCTACACTGGTTAGTCTTCCTGATCCGTATATGGTCTACACTGGTTAGTCTTCCTGATCCGTATATGGTCTACACTGGTTAGTCTTCCTGATCCGTATACGGTCTACACTGCTTAGTCCTCCTGATCCGTATACGGTCTACACTGCTTAGTCCTCCTGATCCGTATACAGTCTACACTGGTTAGTCCTCCTGATCCGTATATGGTCTATACTGCTTAGTCCTCCTGATCCATATACAGGTTAGTTTTGATCTCTCTATAGTCTCCGTTGGTCGGTCTATGTATAGTATACTCCACACAATCATTGCATCTACACGGGTACAACCTTCATGACTAGGTGTATTGTCTTTGTACCACAAGCTGTACAGATTACACTGCCTGCACCAAGATTCTACCGTACAGGTTCATGTGAATAATTACTCCACAGTAAATCCGCTCTGAGAGGGGATCCTTGTCCGTCACTTGCAGAGCTGCGATCTCACATCGCGAATGTGGCAAGTTCATTAAATAGGAATTTGTTAAATAGTAAATCAGAGGACCTGCTAATGAGAGCCAGACCCGGAGCCATTCATTCCCGCTCCTCTAAAACTGCAGACGAGTTTTCGGGATAGGATCTGTGAATAAGATTAGTGATGCTGTCCCAGATACCTCCACAGCTTGAAGGTTGGGGCTACAAGGCGACTTTGCCTGCAATGACTAGCACCATGCCACCAAAGATCCAGTTATGTGTTCGCCTTGTGGTCCCAGCCTTATGGTCCATGGAAATGGAAATACCTCAATACCATGGAACATGCCTCAATTTTGGGTGCTGCTGTATGAACCTAAAGCAAACTCTGGATTCTGTATTACAAACCAAATCCATACTACAATGCGCCAATTGATATCCAGAGACTCCAGCCTGGCTGCATTGTCTGTTGGCGCTGTAAGGTAGTCTAAAAGTCCATCTTATGATACATTTCTGTCTACATAGTAAAGTGATCCTCCGAAGAACGAACAGAATACTTAGGACCCTTTTACATGAGTGAGTTTACCGCGTGAGTGCAATGCGTGACGTGAACGCGTAGCACCCGCACTGAATCTGGACCCATTCATTTCAATGGGATTGTGTAAAAGTCGGGATGTGATGCGTTTCTCACTGATGTTGCTAAGAGATGTTGTTTGTAAATCTTCAGGTTTTTTTCTTTATCACACACGTGAAAAACACATCAAAGCGCATTGCACCCGCGTGGAAAAAACTGAACGCAATCGCAGACAAACAAAACTGAGTGAACTTGCTTGCAAAATGGTGCGAGTTTCACTGAACGCATCCGGACCTAATCCGTCACGCTCATGTGAAATAGGCCTTACACGGTGACCTCATTCTCATTTTTTCAGTTGCAGATATTCTAATTCTTTTGCTCTTCTTCTGCCATCCAAGATGGCCGCACCACTTCTCAGACTGCCTGAGCATCGTAGCCCAAGACGCCTCCTACTCGAACATTCCTGCTATTGGATTGGCCAGCTCCGTTCACATGAGCAGTTCTGGCCAATCCAAGGGCAACAGGAAGTATCAGGTAGTCTGAGAAGCCGTGTATCCAGAAGAAAAGCCTGAGAATTGATGGATCTGCAGCTAAAACCATGAAAGGTCTCCAGGTAAGTGTTCTGTTCATTCCCCAGTTAATGGGAACATTTTTACTTGAACTGGACGGTCACTTTAAGAGGTACCATCTTTATACATCCTGAAGACACTTTACTGGTGGTGAACCATCTCGGGTCTGGTCAAATTCTCAGTTTTGTATATGAAGAGGAAGGAAAACACAGGGAGGCAGCCTATGGTTATTGGATATGCCTTAGGTCTCTTTCACACAACCGTGTCCCCCGTGACTGTGCTGTGAACCACAAATTGCAGTCCGCAATGCACAGGCACCGACCGTGGGCCAGCCGCATGCGGATCGCGGACCCATTCTCTTGAATGGGGTCCGCGATCCGTCCGTTCGGCAAAAAGATAGAAAAAGTTCTAGCTTTTTGCAGAATGGAAGCACAGATTGGAACCCCAAGAAAGCACTCCGTAGTGCTTCCGTTACGTGGTTCCGTTCTGCACCGCATCTCCAGATTTGGGATTTGCACCCATCTCTCGCTGCAGTGGAGAGGTGGCTGTGTGTGGGGGGGGCTCTCTCTATTCACTTTTATGGGATTTGGGAAGAAAAAAGGGGAGAGCGCTGGCGGTGCCATTATCAGAACTCCCTCCGAAGATCGGTGGATATGTTGTGTGTCCGTTCCGTTTTTTTTTTTTGTTTTTTTTGGCGGACCGTATACGGAGCCATTCATTTCATTTCACGTGTACATGAGGACTAAGGTTTGGTTCAAATGTGACAGAAAATCCAGCAGAAAAACTGGTGTAAAAAAAAAAAAATACGCAAAAAAACACATATGTTACATTTAGTTTTTCCTATGGAAGAGCCAGCAGATTTCACCTTATCCATTGCAAAAGGGTGACATTTTTCTTCTTTTTGTACTCAGACTGAGTATGGGCCTTTACTATAACGTTCTGCAGGGACCCTGATTTATTTTATTTTTTTGTAAGAGCTTCGGGGGCGGCTCCTGTTAGAAGAGTGCTTTGACATTAAGCAGCATACAAAGTGGTCCCATGCGGACACCCCCAGCAATCAGATGTAATTGGTGGGTAAAGGGTTTTCTAAAATCTTTACTGGATAGGCCGTCCTTATCTGATCGGTGTGGGTCAGACACCTGGAACCCCCGCCGATCAGCCTACTTGCAGTCTTATTCCTTAAGGCCTCTTGCAGACAAAAGTTTTATATTTTTTTTCCTTTTGCGTTCCGTATACGGACCGTTTACAGAACCATTCATTTCAATGGATCCGTAAAAAAAACGGAAGGTACTCCATATGTCTTCCGTTTCTGTATTTCCATTGTTCCGTTCAAAGATGGAACATGTCCTGTTATTGTCCGCATAACGGACAAGGATAGTACTGTTCTGTCAGGGGCCAGTTGTACCGTTACACAAAAAAACGGAATGCACACGGACGTCATCCGTTTTTTGCACACCGCAAAATACTGAAAAAGCCATACGGTTCTGTGCAAGAGGCCCAAGGGCTCATGAACATGAACGTATTTTCTTTTCGGGTCTGTTCCGTTTGTTTTGCGGACTGTATACGGAACAATTCATTTCAATGGGTCCGCAAAAAAAAAAAACAGAGGTTACTCCATGTTCATTCCGTTTCAGTATGTCCGTATTTCCGCTCCGCAAAAGAATAGAACATGTCCTATTACTGTCTGCTTCACGGACAAGGATAGTACAGCTGTTCCGTTCCGCAAAATACGGAATGCACAAATGCGGAATGTCATCTGTATTTTTTGCGGACCGCAAAATACATACGGTCGTGTGCATGAGGCCTAATCCATGTGACAACACGTGAATAGGGCTGAACTGCAATACTAAACACAGCCACTATACAATTTACGGCGCTGTGCTTTGGTGATCTGAGAAAAGGTCGCGGCGCTCACAGGAGTGCCGGTACCTTCTCAAACAGCTGATCGGCAGGGGTCCCGGGTGTGGGACTCCCACTGATCAGATACTGATGACCTATCTACAGTTAAAAAAAAAAAGAATTATATATATATATACGAAAACCTCTTTAACTTCCCAGCAGCGCCACCACAGGGAAATGACGTATTGCACAAAGTCCATTAATGAAAATGGTTTCTCTGTGTAATACAGGACAGGTCCTGCAGAGACTATTTGTATCCGCTGTCCACTCTGGCCAATAGATGAGGATCCCGAACAGAGGACCCCCCCACCAGGACCCTTCACATGTTATAGGACTATATTTTGTAAACTAGACAACCCCTTTAAAGGGGACCTGTCACCTCTCCTGATATGTCTTTTTTAGTAACTACTTGCAACTGTTCTTTTAACTGTATGTTGTGCCATTCCTCCATTATTCCTGCAATTAATCTGTTGCCAAAAGGTCCAACTGGGTGTTACCAGTTGGGGTGTGTCCCTGCCCAGTATGGCATTGATTAGGTAGTGTCAGACTATGCAGGGACACATCCTCAACTGGTAAAACCCACCTGGGCCTCTACTGCTGACTGCTGGCAAGTCATTCATGACTTCTAGTAGGAATAACAGAGGAATTACACAATATAGAGAATTAAGAATAGATGCTCCAGAATTTGTTATGGGGGGGGGGGGGGGGGGGGAGGATGCAAGTAATTACTAAAACAGTCCTCTTTAAGCTATAGTTCAGGCTCTTTCACACGGATCTTTGAGCCATCCCGTGGATTTCTTAACAAGTGACTTTCCTTTGATTAAATAAATCTGTAGCAGATAAAAATATCGGATAAAGGTGTTTATTTAGGCTGAAAAATATCTCCAAATTCCAGGCTCTACTACTGGCCAAACAGACCTCGTAGCCACAAAGAGAGATTGCCGTATATCAAGAGCAGAAGTGACGAGAGCGGTGCCAGTCTGCGTATCGCAGGTTCGGCAGATATGGAGAACAAATAAGTCACGCCCGTCCCAAACGGCGCTTCTGAAAGAATTCCCCCTCGATTCCGACAAGGAAAAGAAACATAAAGGAATCTGTACCACATTCCGCACAGGCATCAAATAATCGTATCTGAAGGGCCGCCCCACCGCTCAGACCCAGAGCAAAGGTAGTTATCAGATCCCGGATCTAGAAGTACTGGGGGGGGGGGTGACACCGGTGCTCCAGAATGGGGGAAGCCGGGCGGAGAATACAGCCACACACAATACGGCGACCTCTAAAATCCTGAACACTCTATGGGTAAAGGGGATAGAAATGAGAAAAAACGATTCCTGTGCACGGGCTGTGCCTGGTATTACAGCTCATCCAAATGTGCAACAGAAAAGGTTAGTACATAACATGAGAATGCTCGGACTGGGAGAAGATGTCTGTATGTGGTAACTGGCTGAGGGATAGAAAACAGAGGGTGGTTATTAACGGTACACACTCAGCGGTCACTGTCACTAGTGGAGTCCCTCAGGGGTCAGTATAGGAGGGTCACTGCCACTAGTGGGGTACCACAGGGGTCACTATTGGATAGGTCACTGTTACTAGTGGGGTACCACACGGGTCAGTATTGTATAAGTCACTGTCACTAGTGGGGTACCACAGGGGTCAGTATTGGAGGGGTCACCATCACTAGTGGTTCAAGAGGGGCCTGGATGTATTTCTGGAGTATAATAATATTACAGGCTATAGCGACTAGAGAGGGGTCGTTGATCCAGGGAGTTATTCTGATTGCCTGATTGGAGTCGGGAAGGAATATTTTCCCCCCCTAAAATTAGGAAAACTGGCTTCTACCTCACAGGGGTTTTTCCTGTGGATGAATTTTGCAGGATAAAGGCTGAACTGGATGGGCGGTTGTCTTTTCTTTTTTTAGACTGTTACTATCCCCCCATTTACTTGTATACTGCAGTACCAGAAGCAGCCTATGGACAGGAGTGGCGCTGTATAAGAAGGCATTTTGTAATCCCATAGAACCATTTCATGTGGAACTACTCTAGAGGCAAACCATGGTGGACAACTGCAGTGCAAGTGTCACTTATGTGTTGGATCCAGGTCATTGAAGTCTCAGCTCCATGGGCTTAAGGCCCCTGTCAGACGAGCAAGTTCCACACTCCGGACTCACTCGCAGCGTGAGTATGCAGCTGCTCCCGTCCTGACCTCCCAGCATTATATAGATTTATGATGCTATGTAACGCTTAGAGTTCTGAAATGTATTGGATAACACTGACCTAATGCTGTCAGTGTTATACAATACATTCCAGAACTGTAAAGGTAACTCGTCTGAAAGGGGCCTAAGAGTGGATAGCCCTGGAAACATCTACTCATCAGTTATTTTTTTCTGGACGGACACCGCAGTGATGTCATGCACCTCGACCAGTAGATTGAAATATTGAGGATCGTGGTTAAGAAGAACATGCCACCGGGCTTAGGGCTCATGCCCACGAACGTAAAGGCTCCTTGCCCGTGCTGCAGACCACATAAAGCGGTCCATAATGCATGGGCACTGGCCGTGTGCCCTCCGTGCTGCAGATGATGACCCGTTGACTTGAATGGGTCTGCGATCCACAAGATAGGACATGTCTTTTGCGGAGCGGAAGCACGGACCCGAAAGCCCAAAGAAAGCTCTTCCGAGAGTTTCTGTGTGCTTCCAATCTGCCTCCACTCCGCAAAAGATAAGACATGTCCTATCTTGTGGATCGCGGAGCCCTTACGTTCATGGGCATGAGCCCTTAGGCTTACTGCCCATTGCACCGGTGTTATGTTGTACTGGGCTATTGTCATTGAAACTCAGTGTAGAAATGTAGCAGAGCTGGATTGAACAGCAAATTAACCTGCAGTCCCAGGGCCGGTGCCTGGTTTATGCGGGGTCATACATGCAGATTCACAGTGGTCTCCCTGTCTACCACCCCACCCCCAATGCAGTAAGGAATAATTGCCTGGTACCAGACACTAGCCTGCGGGAGGCCAATGCAAAACCACAGCAAACTTTGTGATAATATGCTGAGCTGTGTTAAATCTAAGTCTCAGCTCTGCTATACGGCCATATTTAAAGGGGTTTTCTGGGAGTAGAACACTGATGACCTCAGATATCCTCAGGTTAGGTCATCAATATCAGACTCTCGACACCCCCACCGATCAGCTATTTGAAGAGGCTGCGGCCTCCTCTCATAATACCAAGCACAGCGCCATACATTCTACAGGGTGGGCCATTTATATGGATACACCTGAACAAAATGGGAATGGTTGGTGATATTAACTTCCTGTTTGTGGCACATTAGTATATGTGAGGGGGGGGACTTTTCAAGATGGGTAGTGACCATGCCGGCCATTTTGAAGTCGGCCATTTTGAATCCAACTTTTATTTTTTCAATAGGAAGAGGGTCATTGGGAAATTCACAAGAAAAACAATGGTGTGCTTGGTTTTAACTTTATTCTTTCATGAGTTATTTACAAGTTTCTGACCACTTATAAAATGTGTTCAATGTGCTGCCCATTGTGTTGCATTGTCAATGCAACCCTTTTCTCCCACTCTTCACACACTGATAGCAACACCGCAGGAGAAATGCTAGCACAGGCTTCCAGTATCCGTAGTTTCAGGTGCTGCACATCTCGTATCTTCACAGCATAGACAATTGCCTTCAGATGACCCCAAAGATAAGTCTAAGGGGGTCAGATCGGGAGACCTTGGGGGCTATTCAACTGGCCCACGATGACCAATCCACTTTCCAGGAAACTGTTAATCTAGGAATGCTCGGACCTGACACCCATAATGTGGTGGTGCACTATCTTGCTGGAAAAACTCAGGGAACATGCCAGCTTCAGTGCATAAAGAGAAACACATCATCGTGTAGCAATTTCGTATATCCAGTGGCCTTGAGGTTTCCATTGATGAAGAATGGCCCCACTATCTTTGTACCCATATACCACACCATACCATAAATTTTTTGGTTCCAACAGTCTTGGAGGGATCTATCCAATGTGGGTTAGTGTCAGTGATGATAGTGCCTCATCACTGAACAAAATCTTCTGCGTAAACTGAGGGTCCTGTTCCAATTTTTGTTTTGCCCATTCTGCAGATCTGGGTCATCCTCGTTGAGATGCTGCAGTAGCTGGAGTTTGTAAGGGTGCCATTTGTGAGTAGCTAATATCCGCCGAAGGGATGTTCGACTAATGCCACTCTCCAGTGACATGCGGCGAGTGCTGTGGGCTCTTGCTGAATGAAGCTAGGACAGCCACTGATGTTTCTTCATTAGTGACAGATTTCATGCGTCCACATTTTGGCAAATCCAACACTGAACCGGTTTCACGAAACTTAAGCAGTTTGCTAACTGTAGCATAGGAGATGGGTGGTCTCGTAGTCTTGCATTGAAATCTGCTGCAATGACCCGGTTACTGCGTTCACCAGACATCAACACAATTTCTATCAGCTCCGCACGTGTTAACCTCGGCGACATGTCAATGGCTGTAAATAAACAGAAACTTGTGAATAACTCATGAAGGAATAAAGTTACGTTAAAACAAGTACACCATTGTTTTTCTTGTTAAATTCCCAATAAGTTTGATGTGTCACATGACCCTCTTCCTATTGAAAAAACAAAAGTTGGATTCAAAATGGCCGACTTCAAAATGGCCACCATGGTCACCACCCATCTTGAAAAGTTTCCCCCCTCACATATACTAATGTGCAACAAACAGGAAGTTAATATCACCAACCATTCCCATTTTATTAAGGTGTATCCAAATAAATGGCCCACCCTGTATAGTGGCTGTGCTCGGTATCGCAGTCATGTGACCGACAATAGTGATGTCACAAACCCCTTCAGAGGGGCTGGACCCATGGTGGGGTTCATACTTGTCTGGTTCCCGCTGCAGGATTCCGGCGCCGTGGCTTCACGGCCACCTCTGCAGGTCCCGGATCTCTGGGAATTGACATCTTGTTGATTGGCTGCAGTGGTCATGCAATGCCCATCAGTGGGCACAGAGATGACCTGTCAGCCGTGCGGCATGTGAACCCAGTGACCTACCGCATGGTTGACGGGTCACTGTTGTGGCTAGTGATTGGCTGCAGTGGTCACATAATGCCTGTCAACAGGATCTTGAGACCCAGGAACCACAGAGGCAGCCGTGGAGCGATGCAGCCGGAATTCTGCAGCAAGGACCAGTTGAGTATGAACCACACCGCGGGTCCAGCCACTCTGAAGGCATCTGTCCAAAAAAAATTGTGTTGGATAGCCATTTTAAAGAAGTTCACCGGGCTTTTAATATTGATGACCTGTCCATCAGTATCAGGTCGGCGGGGGTCCGACACCCAGCACCCACGCCGATCAGCCAGGTGTTGGACCCACACAGATGTGATATTGATGACCTATCCTGAGGATAGGTCATCAATAGTAAAAGCCCGGACTACCCCTTTAAGGAATTGTGGTTTAGTAGAGATGGATCTATGAATCTATCATCTCGGCTAGAACGGAGAGCAGCTACAGGAGGAAGACCCAACGCTTCTATGCAGGACGGGACAGCACACGGATTTTAATGGTCTCTCACAGATTGCTGCTGATCGCTCCACTTCTTGTAGGGAGGCTGTTGTAAAGCTACTTTTACACACTGTGCAGCGTACGTTTGCCATATGGACCGCCACACCTCCTGGTGAACACGTCAGTCCTTTCCATAGGCCCCATTCACCTAACCAGAGACAAAAGAGCCTCCAACATGCAGATATATATTACCAGGCCTTTTTTTTTTTTTTTGCAAAAAGCAGTGTGAATGGAGCCTTACAAGGGGATTATCAATCTGCATATTTTAAAGGACTTCTCTTGAGTACAGCACCAATGGCACAGACTTGCAGCGGAGTGCTAGTGGACGACCCGGTGACCCTCAACCATTTCCCTAGAAATGCCTCCCCACTGATATTTTTAATAAATCACAATGGACTTTCTTGCCACCTCATGCTTTCTCCTTCTACATTCCCGTTCCGGAGCTTTTCCGCGTGTCTACCAGTCCTTACTACTTACACGTGACTGCGGTTCTGCAGGGACAGTCTAGATGCGGAGCTCTGGACGGGTGGCCGGCCCAGACTGTGTGTGGGTCACCTGCTCCACGAAGGGTCTCCGCTTCTATAATGACTATTCTTTGTGCCACGCAGGATGAGATAGGCAGCTTTTGGGTAGAAAAATCCCAGTTCCCAGAGAGGTCAGAGATCGCTATGGATGACTGAGTTGCAATTATGCATCCAAAGACAAAAAGCAGAAAAGGGGCAGCAGCGAATCTTTGGATGTCTGAGTGTTCGCGCGTCCCATCAGCCTTCATGTTTGTTGGAGAAAGTTCTACAGATGTGTTCAGATTTGTAATGTGACATTACTCAGCATTGCAGGAGGGGCACCGTGGGGTACTATCACATGCAGACTAGATGGGACATAAATGGATGGGTCCTGCCTATTGTTGCAGACTTTCCCATTGATGCCACCGCCTATGGCTGCCAACCTGCAGTAAATGGGTCATCTCGTTATGTTAATAGAGAGGGGAACGCCCATTCAACATCCAGTGGAGAAAGTAGGCTACAAAGAAAGTTTTTCTCTGGAGGGCCCGACATGTCCTGACATTATACGGATGGCCTGTTAATTTCAGTGAGATATGTAATACTTAATCTTACCTGTGGCGGCGCTGCCAGTAGAGAACACTTTTTAAATGGGTTTTCTGAGACTTTGCTACTGATGACATGGATGGGTCATCAGTATCTGATTGGTGGGGGTCAAACACCCGGGACCCCCCGCCAATCAACTGTTTGAGAAGGTACCGGTGCTCACAGTAGCGCTATGGACTTTTCTCTTCTCTGCTCACCAAGCAGCAGCGCCATACATTGTATAGTGGCTGTGCTTGGTATTGCAGCTCATCTCTATTCACTTCTATGAGGCTGATCTGTGCCTAAGGCCTCTTGCACACAAACGTATTTTCTTTCCGTGTCCGTTCAGTTTAGTTTTTTTTGCGGACCATATGCGGAACCATTCACTTCAATGAGTCCGCAAAAAAGTCTGCCGAAATATCCCAGAAGAGCAGCAACGCCTTTAAGAGGATAACGGATAAAATAGCACAAAAAGCATAGTAGTAACCAAAGAAAATGTAACACAACCAGAAATAAGTTGGTAAAGCAGACTTGGCATTTCTTACCGCCTGGAGTAACTTTGAACGTGACTTGTTGGGCCGATGAATTTGAATTGTGGTCCGTGTTCCTTTAAGAAAACAATATAATAATTAATAGTGCGGTCAGGTGACACCTAATAAACTCATTATGTTTATTCCTTTCCATTACAGCCATGTTTCTGCATCTCCCCCCACCGGGACATCATGTATTGGGAGGTCATTAAGGCGCGTCGGACGGAGCCGCTCTGACACATGTAAGTACCACTTATGAAATGGATACCTTTGAAACCTTTCCCTAAATAAAACGTGTTTGGTAAAATTGACGTTTGGTAAAAAAGTGTGTGCTGGGAAGGGGGGGGGGGGGAGGCGGGGGTCGGTTATATGTATAAAAAAAAAAAATGTCCTTGTAAGTGGATTTTGTGAAAGGACACTGATGGAGAAATGCAGGCTATTCTGCTCCTTGGATCGTTCCGTGCTGGGTTGTTGTTTTCGCTTACGGGATTTTGCCCTCTTTCATCTTGCGGCCAAATGTTCCTCTCATTCATGTCTTCTAACATCACATTGAACAGAAGCCAAGACAACATGCCGCCCCATCTCCAGTCCCATAGGGCAGTCCGGGGCTTGGTCAGCAAAGAGTTGATGGTCTATTTGTGAACCCCTGCCCTTTTAAATTACCCTATAATCTATTAGGAAACTGGATCTTAGGGGGGTACTGACACCAGCCATGTATGGAGCCTTATGGTCAATTCCTCATTGAAAAATATTATGCAGAGAGGTATCTCCCAGAGAGAGAGAGAGAGAGAGAACAGTCTCACTAGCGCCACCTTTTGGAAGCCTACTTTTTAGCAAGCCTTGGTACATGATGAGGGAACATGGTCAAGCCAAATATCCAGCTGTTTGAGGGTGTTTTTGCCCCTTATCATTATGGAGTAGAATTCTTGCTGGCTGACTGAGATGTCTTCAACAGTCATTCCCTTTAAGGAAGAACCTGTAGTGGGTGTGAGGTACCTTTTTAGGTTTGCTAGCAGATTACAGGCTACCATTTGTGGCCTCTGAAGCGTATGACATGTTATCGTTAGTTGCCTGATGCCAAAGTCATGTCTGATGTGATCCACCGACACCAGACATTGCTTTGGCAGTGGTCTACTCCAATTTAGAACTTCTACCATCAATAAAGGTGGCCAGTCTTGAAGAACTAAAACCATCTTGAAGGTGAGTATTGTATTCTGCTATTCTAATGAGGTTATATATATATATATATATATATATATATATATATATATATATATATATATATTTAGGCCTTTGATGTCATCAGGGGCCATGAATGTTTCCAAACCTATTCTAGGTGGTGGTCAGACTTGCCTGTAATATTCAAAGGGCCACCATTCTTCCTATAGATGCGGAGCCCCTGTTTTTTTTTCACATACAGAAATACAACCATGTGGACTAGCTTCTTGCTGTCCTTTTCAAGAAAATGTATCTTCAGAGCCCCCGACCGTCCTCCAATATCAGCCTTTAAGTACCATTCAGTATCCCTGAACGGGGTCACAATAAGGTTGATGGCTTCCCTGACTATAAACTTCCTCCACTTTTGGAAGAAGGGAGTAATTTTGGTGACTTTTATGTTCTAAAGCATGAGTTCTTTCATGGTGAATAGGTAGGGCCAGTTGATTGGTCACCTCGTGAGCCGTGGGGACTTCTGGCTTAAATCAATATTGGAGCAGTGTACGTTTAGCCACCAGGAGCACCACTACCACAATCAAAGGGAAGGGACCAGTATTAGGAGCCAAGTAAAACAATAGCATCTGGGGTATTAATGGCAAAGTAACTTCCCAAGTTTCATTTATATATGATGGTCAACACCGTTTGGGTAACTATAATAAGGGGCACTGCCAGATGCAATTGTACAAGTCCGCTGCCGAGAGGGAGCATTTGGGTCAGACGACTAACCGTTGTGAAGCTGCTGGAGGTAAATACAGCCCGATGTATGAAGCGAAAATGAGATTCCCACCACACCTTTCAGAGTTTTATTGCATATCTTGCGGAATACCTCTTTCACCATCACGGCGTGCATGTATTATACAGTTCTTTTCTCCTGCAATGGTCTAGTGATTGGCAGTACGCAAGGTATTACAGACTGGTTAGGGGAGTAGTAGACAACTAATCTGGTTTGGTATAATAGGATCCACTACAGGTTGGGCTGGGTCTTGTTGGGTAATATAAAGTGACAGGTCCTCTCAATCAAAGTACAATACAGAGATGAAGGAAGGTCAGTGGGCACAGTAGCGAGGTCACAAGTGAAAAAGCCAGGTTCAATAACAGATCCATCACAAAGAGTAAGGGTAGAAGAACCAGATTGGCAAGTTTTATACAGAAAATTCTGACAGTATGCAGGAAAGGTGGCTTTTGCACGTTGAAATTTCAAGAATGGTTCAATTTCTGCTCAACTTAGAAATGACTGGGCCCCACAGCAAATTTTGGAACAGCCCCCCCAAGCTACTTCTTTGCTCCTGTGGCTAGTCAAGATTGCGCTCTCAGATGACTCTGGCAGTCTGTTTCCTACAGTGTCACTGTATATAATGGCATTGTATACCTGACAATAACATCTTTTAGTCCTCCTCCTGGATGGGCCCCTTTTGAGATCGGGCCCAAAAGCAGCTGCTTCCCCTATAGCTACGCCCCTGCTGAACGCTATTATCGTATCCATAGACTATAGTGGGCCTCATATGGGAGTGTGGTTAGTAGAGCAGACATGAGTACAGACTTAAGAAGTCCGGTCAACCCAGTTGGCAACCAAACATGAAACGGGCCAAGACTAATTGTAGTTTTTACAGAGGAGCTCAAGTGCTGAAATTGAAGTGTTTGTTTGCTTTAGGCAACCCTTTCCTACGTGTCCCATTACATCATAAAACGTTGAAGGAGAAGACCGCCAAGAGCTGTACCAAGTGTTGTAATTCTAAAGAGGCTCCCTTCTCTTCTAGTAATAGCTTAGAACAAGCGATTGGGTCATGGAAGATATAGAGAAGTAATAATATAAAAGATGGTGTTCAACCTGGACAGGTCCTTTTAAATTGATGGGCTGTCTTTTAGGCTATCAATATCAGATTAGTGGGTGCCAATTTTGACTGAAGAAGCCACGCCTTTCCTGTAAGTACCATGTTTACCAAGCGCAGTACCATACCTCAATGGGAATGAGCTGCCTTGAGCTGTAATACTGGGCACAGTACATAACAGGGCTTGGTAAACCACAAAGGGGATGGAGGACTGTCTGGAGCACCAAGGCCCCTTTAATCTGCAGATCTACAGTGGTCAGACTCCCACCAATCTTGATGGTGGCCATCAATTTTGTTGTCATGATGTCATGAAACGCAAACAGAATGGTCAAAAAAAGCCCTAGTTATCCAATGATGACAGCAACACAAGGCTAACAAGGAGACTCCAACAATGCCCGGCAAAATGCTCAATTATTGAATGAAATAGACATAGGGTTGGTTGATATTTGACTATAGGTCAACCACCTCGTTAGACTGCTCTTAAAATCTTAACTAAATTGCTATTTGGGAATGGGAAACTTGCTACTATCTGAAATATTCAGTAAAAACCAACTCCATTCCTCCACCACAACCACAGTAAATATATTGGTAGATCTCTGTGCTTGACGGGGAGTCCCACCTTGAGAAGGTCTCCCCTCCTTACCTCATCCTGCCTGAATGGAGATATGGAAAAGACATAGCTTGCCGTGCTTTACTGTTTTTCATAACTTTCATTCACTTGTATGGGAACTGCTGAAACGGCATATACCATACATGGGAATATCTGTTTAACGTTGGAAAATGGTAGCAAGAGGTACCAAATTAACACTCTTACAACTAAACCCCTTTGCCCCACATGGCTAGACCCATGGTCAATAGGAAACCTAAGTCTTCTTCAGCTACTTCCCTTTAAGGTGGATTGGAAAATCAATTTTTAAATACTCTATTAGGGGAATCTAAGTTTAAAGAGGTTGTGTCACCAGGATCAACCCTATTAAACCAGACATACTGCCTGGTAGGGCTCATCATGATGATTAAAACTTTTACTATACCGTTCTTTTGTCTCTATGCCAAACAGCTGCATAGATATCTGCATTTTTATTCATACCACAAATTACAGTTGATTGCTGAAGGTCTCAGCAGTGTTTGCTTATCGTCAGGGGACCCTCCTAACAAAACAAATAATTAAAACATTGTCCAAACTGGGCAACCCCTTTAAAGTGTAGTAGGTGTCCCTGCAGTCTAGGACGTTTTCCCTTGTCACTTCAGGGTGTAGATGGCTTCCCGAGCACATACAAACATATTTTATTTTTGTGGGGAAAAAAACAAATAATTATGGCACGGACACGTTGTCTAATCTCCTTAGAGATTTCTCAGCAGTTTTTTCTTTTTTTCTCGTAAGTCGATTATCCAGCTTGCCTTCCCTGTATTATGTGAATATTATGCATGTAAAATAAGACTGATCGGAGCCTCAGAGACAGTCATTAACATGACCATTCTGTTCCTGCTGTCTAGTCTGAGTGTGAGAGATGAGCTTTGGAGCAAGGAGAGGAGCATCAGTCAACGCAGGGGTGACCTCGGGGAGAGCACCCTTGGTTTAGCCTGAGATCCCATTTCAATTTCTGGTTCATTTAGTTGCATTTTATGTAGCTGTGCTGCCAAAGGGACGCTAAGTCCTTGACTTTGGCACAGTCCAGCATCTCTCCTCCCATGGTAAACAACTACTCAAACACGGAAAGGAAAAAATATGCCGCGAACGGTTTCCTCTCTGGATGTAATTTTAACCTTTCTTTTCAGTCTACGTTATTGTGCTATCTTTCCAGTGCTTCATGCATTTAGCTCCAGATCTTGTATATCTCTATTGGTCCTTCTGTAATTACCATTTTTTTCTCCTCTACTGCTCCAATTTTCTTTCCAGAGAACCTAAAAGTTTGGATTTCCAGGGAAATGTTTGGATATTCAAATGGTGACTCTAGCATGTTGCTTCCCTGAAAGTTGGTAGAACATCCAAATACTACACTGAAAAATCAATCTGCCCGAGCTTTGGTTAGCATTTAAGTGCATGTGAGAAGATGCCAAGGATTGGTGTCCTATATTCTTGTCTCAAACCAAGTTTGTTAGGGTTTTTCTAAGAGGTCCCTATTTTCTTGGTGCTTTGTGCATGAACTGTGTAGTCTTTCTCTCGAAAGCAATAAAGATTCTCCCTTTAGTTTATTTTTTAGGGCACGAAGTAGTGTCCTGATGGCAACCATAATCAGTCCAATTGGTTCCTATGGGGGCTGCTTTTTCTAGTACCTGGCCACTCAGATCAGAACTGTAGGCTAGCTTTTCCTTCTCTTGGGTCAAAATTTCAATTTGCTGCTCTTGCGCTGTGTTACAAAGCAGATGTGGATCTGCTGTGTCACATTTGGCTTGGGGCAACTCCTACGAGTGTTATCAAAGGATCTAGACTTCTCTGCAGGGGAACCACCAGACCACTTACCTCTTGGATATCTGTTCAAGTGACCGCTGACATCCTGGGAGTCAAGAGACACCGATGCGAGCACCAACTGACCTGACAAAATCGTAGTCAAGGACAGGCTGAGGTGAGAGCTATGGCTACTTTCACACTCGCGTTTTGTGCGGATCCGTCATTGACAGATCCATTCAGGTAATACAACCGTCTGCATCCGTTCAGAACGGATCCGTTTGTATTATCTTTAACATAGCCAAGTCGGATCCGTCTTGAACACCATTGAAAGTCAATGGGGGACAGATCCGTTTTCTATTGTCAGTGATCGGATCCGTTTGGCTCAGTTTCATCAAACGGACACCAAAACGCTGCAAAACGGAATGGAGACTGAACTGATGCCAACTGATGCATTCTGAGCGGATCCTTTTCCATTCAGAGTGCATTAGAATGCAAACTGATCCGTTTTGGACCGTTTGTGAGAGCCCAGAGGGGATCTCGCAAACTAAAAGCCAAAACGCGAGTGTGAAAGTAGACTTAGTTTGTGCAATCTGATAAACAGGCCAAGGACCAATAACATAAGACAATGTATGTAAGTACCCTTGCAAGAACCCAGGGCATATGACCCAGTAGCCCCCTCCCTAGCTACACCCTTGCCCAGACGATCCATTCCCTTCTATTCATATTTCCCTATTAGTCACAGTGAGTGACTGCTTAGCCGCCTCCTCTATGAATCTAGGCCTGTAAATTGTGGAACTTGATCTAATATCAGTGAACTGATGTCCTTATTGTTCTTATTTAGTCTACACCATATTTTTATATATATATATATATATATATATATATACAGTACAGACCAAAAGTTTGGACACACCTTCTCATTCAAAGAGTTTTTCTTTATTTTCATGACTATGAAGGCATCAAAACTATGAATTAACACATGTTGAATTATATACATAACAAACAAGTGTGAAACAACTGCAAATATGTCATATTCTATGTTGTTCAAAGTAGCCACCTTTTGCTTTGATTACTGCGTTGCACACTCTTGGCATTCTCTTGATGAGCTTCCAGAGGTAGTCCCCTGAAATGGTCTTCCAACAGTCTTGAAGGAGTTCCCAGAGATGCTTAGCACTTGTTGGCCCTTTTGCCTTCACTCTGCGGTCCAGCTCACCCCAAACCATCTCGATTGGGTTCAGGTCCGGTGACTGTGGAGGCCAGGTCATCTGGCGCAACACCCCATCACTCCTTCATGGTCAAACAGCCCTTACTTTCAAAGTTTTCCCAATTTTTCGGCTCACTGACTGACCTTAATTTCTTAAAGTAATGATGGCCACTCGTTTTTCTTTACTTAGCTGCTTTTTTCTTGCCATAATACAAGTAGGACTATCAGCTGTTTATCCACCTGACTTCTACTCAACGCAACTGATGGTCCCAACCCCATTTATAAGGCAAGAAATCCCACTTATTAAACCTGACAGGGCACACCTGTGAAGTGAAAACCATTTCAGGGGACTACCTCTTGAAGCTCATCAAGAGAATGCCAAGAGTTCGCAAAGCAGTAATCAAAGCAAAAGGTGGCTACTTTGAAGAACCTAGAATATGACATATTTTCAGTTGTTTCACACTTGTTTGATAAGTATATAATTCCACATGTGTTAATTCATAGTTTTGATGCCTTCAGTGTGAATCTACAATTTTCATAGTCATGAAAATAAAGAAAACTCTTTGAATAAGAAGGTGTTTCCAAACTTTTGGTCTGTACTGTATATAATCTTAAAAAAATTTAAAGAAATGCTGGAAAGTGTAGTTCAATGGTGACATGTGACGTCTTATGCCCATTAATCGGCTTCTGTTCATATTTGGTGGATTCACCTGGTGGTCTCTATTGACCCACTGAAAAATAGGGTCCATCTTTGGTTTCTATTGTTTTGATGGGAAGGATAGCACTGCATATTGTGCTATTCTGTAGACCAGTTCACATGTGACGTGGATCTTGCCATAAATGGAGTTACACTCAGATGTTTCTTGCCTTTGCACTAGTTCAGACTAGGATACTAATGTATAGCTCCAAAGTAATATTGGACATGGGGCACACCAGCTTAATATCCAGCAAATATCGAGGGGTTGAGGTGTGAGGAATAAGAGCAGATCCATATTCTTGCTATTCGAAACAAAGTGCCATCATGCTCCTTATGGCTTCACTCAATCATCATGCTGGTAATAATGACTCATTGGAAGAAAATTTGCTTCTCAACCCCATCAGTCTGATGAAGTCTGATAGAATTGATTCTACCCATCTGCCAATATCAGCCGCAGGTGGTGAAGACAACCCTGTCCTTATGCCTTGTTAGGATGTCATAGAAGGGTTCGCCCAATGCTGATTAGACTACATGGACAGCCAGATATCTCATAAGCCATCATGGCTAGGCTTCCCTGGCAAAATCAGCTGTCTGCCGGTGGTTCCAAGAGCAGATCATCATGGTGATCTCTGTAAAGTAGAGCACCCCTTTCCTGCAAAAAAAAAAAAGGCTGATGGCAAGGTTTAAGGTCCCTTTTTAAAAGGGTACTCCGATGATTAATGTAAAAAATGAAAATCAGACATTCTATAGTACATGACAACCCAGTTCTACCAAAGCTAGAACCAGCCCTGTACCTTGTATGGATCCAGAGATCTCTCCATTCATTGCTCTAATTGTTCTGATAGATTCTCTTCAGGCTGGCACCTCAGGGGGCGTGTCATTTGTCAGGGCGTGTGACCTTTCTGCTACAGATTTCTCCCCATCACAGCTCAGGGGGTGTGTCCTTATCAGGGTATGGTATGTTTCCTTCCTTCTTGTAACTGTCCCAGCTTCTAGCAGAAGATAGGACTGGTGGCAGTCGTATGATGGAACTGAGCAAGTGTGACCACCTCAACAAGGTGGACAGAAAACTAAGGAAAATTTACAAACAGCTGGTGGCGCTATATAGATAGACAGCCTTATTAAATAATTCAGTGGCTATACTAAAGTTATCAGATCCAAGTGCTGGTTTGAAAAATGTTGAAAATTATTATTATGATTATTATTATTATTATTATTATTACATTTCACGGAAAGCCCCTTTAAGGGATGTGTTTTTTAAAAACGAGAAACAGCTGAACCTTCCATTTCCATTCAGTGCTGCTTGTAAATGAGCCGTGACAATCAGATTTACGTGTGACAGGTGAATGTTTTTGCTGGGAGTCTGATATTAGATGATGATGTGCTATCTGCTGCTGTTGTAACACGCCGGCGCTTGTCTGCCTTCTATATCACGTACTGTATGGACTGCGAAAAATGTTACCAAGACGAGAAACAAATACACAGAGGACGTGGAGGATTTTAATCATCTTCCAGTCAAAAGGAGGAAAAAACATCTGTACTTAGTGGTAATCCCTGAAAATACAAATTAGCGCACCGATAAACTATCACGTATGTCACTCTGTTAACCCTATAACGAACATGGTAACCTGGAAGGAGGTTTTATGGTATACACTGCAGTTGCACTCTGGGAGTACTGCAAACGGAAGGGCCAGTTGCCTCAGACCTCCACCATGGCCTTAAAGGGCATCTGTCAGCAGTTTTGCACCTATGACACTGGCTGACCTGTTACATGTGCACTTGGCAGCTGAAGGCATCTGTGTTGGTCCCATGTTCATATGTGCCCGCATTGCCGAGAAAAATGAACTTTTAATATATGCAAATGAGCCTCTAGGAGCAACGGGGGCGTTGCAGTTACACCTAGAGGCAACTGCCGCGCCCTTCCACAGGGCCAGGCGTGATTACATTTACATAATGTATCTATAGGGCCCTGTTCATTTGATGGATGCCAAAAATGTCCTACGGGCTGTTGCGTACACCTTTTTGTTTTATAGATTAACACAGTCTGCTGCGCTTTTCCATATAGAAGTATACAGTAAAAAACGTATACCATGTTGGCGTATTTAAAAAAATAATAATTTTACATGGAGCTTATGTATGCACCTAAACATTGACATACGTCATAGGTAGAGATGAGCAGACCATTTCTAAACAAATCAAATTTGCTATGAATGTCCCAAAAAGTTTCCAACTACTGAATTTTTGGGGATTCTTCCTGCACAAATACCAAGTTCAGAAGCCATTTTTTTTTTTTTTTTTATAATCTTCACCCTCCATATCCCTTCTTCCCAGGAAAATAGCAGAAGCCGTGCTGACAAGTGATTTTCGTCTGGTCCTCCTTACCATCAGTGCTAATGCCCGGGAAGCCTATTTATTTAAAAAACAGCATGACGTTAGACTTTATCTAACTTCCAGAGGGGTTCAGTAGCATCCCATTCTAAAAAAAGAAAGCAAATTCCGCAATCTCTGCACACTCTAGTAGGCCATACCTAAATATATTATTTACCTCAATTTCTTTAGCTCAGTAAGGGTTAAAATTTTAGCAGTTATCCCCCCCCCAAGGCCAGTTTTCTGTTCCCATCCATCAAACCAGCTGTTACATCAGGTATCATCCTTTTAAAGCCAAGTATCCAGCGTACAGGACAAGTGTCATCACTACATGGCAGGCTTTGCCTCCAGGGAAGGAAGGTCAGTCTGCTGTTGTAAAGGCAGGGACGTGAGCCTCGTTGGAGAGTAGAGTTTTGTTTTTGTTGTTAGCGACAAGGATCTTGGTTTACGATAATGCTGAAGTGATGAGTGTTACATGTCCCTCCGAGACGGCAATGATGTTTGTAATAGCAAATCCAGATAATAAATTATCATCGGGGCTAACACAGTTACAAGGCCCTCGTGTCTAATCACTTTTACTGCGCAAGACCGTTTTTTCAAAACGAAGGTAAATAGACCTGGTAGACCTCACTTCAAGGAACGTTAACAGGACAACCTGTTTTCTTGTTGTTTTTGGGTTATACAAGATTATTTAGTGATTGGGACCCCTTTGTTATTCATTACTTCTGCATCGTGTTGTCGGAGAAATGTTCCTCAAGACGTTGGTTCCTCCAGAAAGAGCAGCTGGTGGCCAGGTCTCCTGTAAATCCTGGTACCTGCAAAAATAAGTCCTGAGTAGACAAGTCCTTTTAGGGGCACCTTGATTCATTTTTTGCTTGAGGCTTAAACTAAATATGCCACCCAAAAAAAGAGAAGAAGCCTAAAGCTTCCAGTTACTCTCCACCCTGTTGCCTCCATTTTTCCAAAGTTGGTTGAAAACTGCAAGCTGTGATGTTGGCCATAAAGGAGCACTCTAGGCAAAACTGTATTGTGCCAACTGCAGGGCCTATGGCGGCGAGCCATGAGAGGGCTGTAACTATAGAGGGTGTAGGGAGAACACATGAAACCAGGCCCGAGTGCCTGAAGGAGCCCAAATGGCACATGTGTAGATTTTGCATTGGGGCCAGTGAGGCTTATGTCAATTGAGTTGTCAAGCCTAGGAGCTGACAACCCCAGTGGTCGTAAACTATGCCCTATTAAAAACAAATAAACACCTGTCTGCAGTCCTGTCGTGCCAGCTCCACATCTGCTTGAATGGTACATCACTACTAGTGACTTGCTAGGGAAGTGCTGTTCAAGCAGATGTGACTGATGACACCATTGATTAGCTGCGGTGGTCACGGGACCAAACCATCTCCTGGACCTGTGAGGAGAGTGGCGTGGGTGCACAGGTGATTTATTTATTTATTTTCTTCTTTTTTTTTTTTTAAATGGAGCACAGTTTAGGACTGGAGCAGCGACTGCATATGCCGTTATACTTCTGGGTAGTGGCGCTTGCACAGTCAGTGCTCCACCAGCAGAGCATTTATTGCATTTTACACCTTTACTTGCCCTTCAGCTTGTTTTAACCAGTTGAAGTCCAGAACGTTTTTTCCCCTCTTAGGGTCCCATGCACATGCCTGTATTTTTCTAACGCTTCTAATCCACTTTCTTTTTGTGGAACCAGTCACTTCAATGGGGCCACAAAAAAACGCTTGTGCTGTCCGCATCTCTATACCTGTTCCATAGGGCTGCAAAAGAGCTAGAAAGTGTCCTATTATGTCTAGTGTGGACAAGGATAGGACATTTCTATAGAAGTGTAAAAAAAAAAAAATGGTGGCATGCACACGGCCGGGATCTCTGTTTTGCGGATCTGCGGTTTGTGGAACGCAAAAAAGGATATGGTCGTGTGATGCGACCTTAACGACCAGGCTCATTTTTATACTTTTCTTTATTACAGAAATCGCTCTGTTATTCCAATGATTTTTTGCCCTTTTGCTATGATAAATGGGGCTTTATTTTTAGGTCATTATTTTATGTCATTTTATATTAGTATTCGCATTTTTTGCTGATTATCAGGGGGAAATGTGAAACAAATAAACTCGATGGAGAGTTCAGCTGTCTGTTTTCTGTGCAGCTGCAGAGTCTATAGAAATGTTTAGTAACGTCTCTGCGGAGTTATAGGCAGACCTGCCCGCGGTCTGGTCACTTTCTTGGCTATGAGTTAGGGCGGGTTCACATCAGCGTTATGTATTCCGTTATGGCTTTCTGTTATAACATGGTTATAACGGAAAGCAACGGAATCCATAAAACGGAAGCTTTTAAGAGGCATATCATTTTGATCCTTCATAATACAAGTCTATGGGCAGCAGAACTGATCCATTATGCAGGAGCCCAGTCCTGCATAACGGAAACCAGGACGGATCCGTTCTGCTGCCCATAGACTTGTATTATGGCGGATTGCAAAACGGAAGCCTCTAAAAGGTATTCCGTTTTGCTTTCCGTCATAATAGAAGTCTATGGGAATCATAATGGATCCGTCTGGTTCCCGGTTTGCAGAACAGACCAAAAAAGTCCTGTCGACAGGACTTTGTTTTCCGTCTTGCATAACGGGAATCGACGGATCCGTTTTGATTCCCATAGACTTCTATTATGACAGATCAAAACGGAATGCCTCTTAAAGGCTTCCGTTTTGACTCCAGTCTTATGGATTCCGTTATTTTCCATTATAACGGAAAGCCATAACGGAATACATAACGCTGATGTGAACCCACCCTTAGTAGTCAAGCTCTGGACTGTTTGGTCCCAGATCACATTTTGCATTTAACAGGCATGTGTCGGGGAAGAGGCACAGAGTAAGACGGCTTCTCACTGGAAGAACTACTAGGTAGAAAAATGGGCCCCATAAGAATTAATATGGCCGACAGTAGTTTAAAAAGTCTCACAATTAGGGCTGAAACGATTAATCGAAGTTATCGATAATATTCGATAACGGGATTCGTTGTCGACGAATCCCGTTATCGAATAATCGTCCGATTCGTCACTATGCTGGCGGTCAGGCACTATGCCTGCGGTTCCTTGAATTTTGAACTTTAAATCATGGCATCTTTATTTCCTTACAATGAAGTTCCAGTAACAGGCAGAGCGGGCAGCGGCGTAACGTCACTTACTCACGTGACGCGCCTGCTTCATTCATAAAGTGGGCGGAGCAGGCGCGTCACATGAGTGAGGTTACGCCGCTGCCCGCTCTGCCTGTTACCGGAGCTTCATTGTAAGGTAATAAAGATGCCCTGATTTAAAGTTCAAGTAAAAGTTACTGCCAGAATAGTCTACTGCTGTGGGCGGTGGGGCCGGGCTGTTATGGGGAGGGGGGTCTGTGCACTGCTATGTGGAGGGGGATCTGTGAATGGCACTGCTATGGGAGGGGGATCTGTGGATGGCACTGCTATGGGAGGGGAAAATGTGGATGAAACTGCTATGGGAGGGGGATCTGTGGATGGCACTGCTATGGGAGGGGGATCTGTGGATGGCACTGCTATGGGAGGGGGATCTGTGGATGGCACTGCTATGGGAGGGGGATCTGTGGATGGCACTGCTATGGGAGGGGGATCTGTGGATGGCACTGCTATGGGAGGGGGATCTGTGGATGGCACTGCTATGGGAGGGGGATCTGTGGATGGCACTGCTATGGGAGGGGGATCTGTGGATGGCACTGCTATGGGAGGGGGATCTGTGGATGGCACTGCTATGGGAGGGGGATCTGTGGATGGCACTGCTATGGGAGGGGGATCTGTGGATGGCACTGCTATGGGAGGGGGATCTGTGCACTGCTATGGGAGGGGGATCTGTGCACTGTTATGGGAGGGGGATCTGTGCACTGTTATGGAAGGGGGATCTGTGGATGGCACTGCTATGGGAGGAGGATCTGTGCACTGTAATGGGAGGGGGATCTGTGCACTGTAATGGGAGGGGGATCTGTGCACTGTAATGGGAGGGGGATCTGTGCACTGTAATGGGAGGGGGATCTGTGCACTGTAATGGGAGGGGGATCTGTGCACTGTAATGGGAGGGGGATCTGTGCACTGTAATGGGAGGGGGATCTGTGCACTGTAATGGGAGGGGGATCTGTGCACTGTAATGGGAGGGGGATCTGTGCACTGTAATGGGAGGGGGATCTGTGCACGGTTATGGGAGGGGGATCTGTGCACGGTTATTGGAGGGGGATCTGTGCACGGTTATGGGAGGGGGATCTGTGCACGGTTATGGGAGGGGGATCTGTGCACGGTTATGGGAGGGGGATCTGTGCACGGTTATGGGAGGGGGATCTGTGCACGGTTATGGGAGGGGGATCTGTGCACTGTTATGGGAGGGGGATCTGTGCACTGTTATGGGAGGGGGATCTGTGCACTGTTATGGGAGGGGGATCTGTGCACTGTTATGGGAGGGGGATCTGTGCACTGTTATGGGAGGGGGATCTGTGCACTGTTATGGGAGGGGGATCTGTGCACTGTTATGGGAGGGGGATCTGTGCACTGTTATGGGAGGGGGATCTGTGCACTGTTATGGGAGGGGGATCTGTGCACTGTTATGGGAGGGGGATCTGTGCACTGTTATGGGAGGGGGATCTGTGCACTGTTATGGGAGGGGGATCTGTGCACTGTTATGGGAGGGGGATCTGTGCACTGTTATGGGAGGGGGATCTGTGCACTGCTATGGGGAGGGGGATCTGTGGATGGCACTGTTGTTGGGGAGATATGTGGATGACACATATAGCATAAGATGCTATATAGTGTCATCCACAGATCCCCCTCCCCATAGCAGTGCACAGATCCCCCTCCCCATAGCAGTGCACAGATCCCCTCCCCATAGCAGTGCACAGATGCCCCTCCCCATAGCAGTGCACAGATGCCCCTCCCCATAGCAGTGCACAGATGCCCCTCCCCATAGCAGTGCACAGATCCCCCTCCCCATAACAGTGCCATCCACAGATCCCCCTCCCCATAGCAGTGCACAGATCCCCTTCCCCATAGCAGTGCACAGATCCCCCTCCCCATAGCAGTGCACAGATCCCCCTCCCCATAACAGTGTACAGATCCCCCCTCCCCATAGGTGCCATCCACAGATTCCCCCCACCCATAAAAGTGCCATCCACAGATTCCCCCATAACAGTGCCATCCACAGATTCCCCCCATAACAGTGCCATCCACAGATTCCCCCCATAACAGTGCCATCCACAGATTCCCCCCATAACAGTGCCATCCACAGATTCCCCCCATAACAGTGCCATCCACAGATTCCCCCCATAACAGTGCCATCCACAGATTCCCCCCATAACAGTGCCATCCACAGATTCCCCCCATAACAGTGCCATCCACAGATTCCCCCCATAACAGTGCCATCCACAGATTCCCCCCATAACAGTGCCATCCACAGATTCCCCCCATAACAGTGCCATCCACAGATTCCCCCCATAACAGTGCCATCCACAGATTCCCCCCATAACAGTGCCATCCACAGATTCCCCCCATAACAGTGCCATCCACAGATTCCCCCCATAACAGTGCCATCCACAGATTCCCCCCATAACAGTGCCATCCACAGATTCCCCCATAACAGTGCCATCCACAGATTCCCCCCATAACAGTGCCATCCACAGATTCCCCCATAACAGTGCCATCCACAGATTCCCCCCCATAACAGTGCCATCCACAGATTCCCCCCCATAACAGTGCCATCCACAGATTCCCCCCATAACAGTGCCATCCACAGATTCCCCCCATAACAGTGCCATCCACAGATTCCCCCCATAACAGTGCCATCCACACATCCCCTCCATAATAGCGCTTTCCACAGACCCCCCCCCCCCCCCCCATAACAGCGCCATCCACAATTTTTTTAATATGGCCTTTGAACATAAATTTTCAAGTAAAATCATATAAACCCCATGAACATGGGACCAACACAGACGCCTTCAGCTGTTTTTGTCATTTTGGTGTTTTTTCCCAATTAATCGATGAAATTATCAACAACCAATCAATTATTCAAATAATCGTTAGCTGCAGCCCTAGTCACAAACACCCAGCTTGCAACTTTCTAATGCCACTTTTCTGGCACACGGGAGATGATAAATCTCCCCCATGCTAACTCACCCGCAATATTCTAGCTGTGTAATTTTGTTTTATCCCTGCTCAGTTGCATTCATACATTTTGCACTATGGGCAGCTGTGTCACGTGGTCCGCATCCTCCTTGTTCCCCTGTATGGCCCTCCATGTATACAGTACTGCTGAGATATATTTGTCTAATGGACTGGGAGAGCAGTTATATTAAGTGAGTACATACAGCGACCGGCTGCAGAGCTATAGACTCACACTGCCTGTCTATACTATCTTTGTGCACTTTGTGCAGAATCTCCAGTGTAATTCTGCGAGGTGTAGCTTCACACTGCTTCCCCTACCACCTGCTTGTAAACGCCTGACAGGGGCAAACCTATCACAAGCAGAAGGCAGGGGAGACAGGCTGAAGCTGCAGCACATAGGAATACACTTAGACTCTGCGATCTGAGTTAGGCCTCATGCACACGACCTTGTGCCGGCCTTGCCTGTGCTGCGGACTGCAAATTGAGGTCCGGAATGCACAATTCACTTGAATGGGTCCGTGATCCGCATCTGACGGTCTGCACCAAAAAAAAAGTAGTGCATGCACTACTTTTTTGCGGTGCAGAGGCATGGACAGAAAACGGACGGAAATACTCCATAGTGCTTTTGTCGGCTTCCGATTCATGCCCCCGCGTTGTATCTCCTGGATTGCGGATCCATTCAAGAGAATGGGTCGGCATCCGTGATGCTGTGAGACTCTTTCACCTCTGTCTCTACAAAAGCCAATAGCATGATGGGGTATGTAGTCTGCATTAGGAAAATCATATTATAGGGGAAGAAGGAGCAAATATAGCAGCACTTAAACTGGTATGTGCAAGACCTTTTACATTATTCTTTAGTACTATTCTATGCTGCACCATATAGCTGGAGTGCTTCTTTAACTTTAATTAAAATCTGAAGACAATACTGCTAAATCTGGAAGAACTTCAGATGGAGGCTACTGAACAGCATCATCCACCTGTAATGGTTAATGTAGGATAAAAAGATTATGAATACCGCACTGTACAGACCTAGACAAATGTAATACAATCTATTGACAGTGACAAGACACTTGTCACCTTAAGTGGGTGTATCTTCTAAGACATGAGGGTAACAATTTACATTGCCAGGACTTAGCAGTCACTTGACATGTCTACAGCAGAAGAATGACTGGGACTTCAATCTGTGCAATTCAGGAAATGCCCAGAAGAATGAGGATGCAGAGAGAAACAATGAGGTCACCCCAACGATACTGAAAACTGGTGAAAACTGGTGACAGATCATGGGAAGAGGCTTTTATAAAAAACATTTTATAATGAGCTAGAGCTCAATACTCCCACGCTCAGCCACAAACCCATTAAAGGGGCTGCTGCCACAAAAAATAATCTAAAATGTTCAAACCAGCACCTGGATCTGAATAGTTTAGTCATTGCTTGTAATAAAAAAAAATTGCTTATTCAATAAAATGAATTTGTATAGCGCCACCTGCTGCTTACTCTTTTCCTTATTTCTCTGTCCACCAAACTGAGGTAGTCACACACACTCAGTTTAAATCTTCAACTGCCACCAGCCAGATCTTCTGTTAGAAGCTGTGGTGGCATTTACAGGGAAAGAGCTACAGCAGAAAGGAGACAAACCCTGAGAAAGGACATGCCCCCTGAGCTGCCAAACTGAAATAAATCGAGCAGAACAATTGGAGCAATGAATGACGAGATCTCTGAATTTACATGAGGTACAGGGCTGGTTCTAGCTTTCTTAAAAAGATTTTAATTTTCTTACATCAGTCATGGCATGACCCCTTCAAGGTCTACTACCAGTTGGAAGCCACACAGATTGGCTTGTCCCACACATCGGTCATTGGGTCAATGGATCGTACAGCACCTATTGAAGAGTTGTTATTTAGAAACCTACTGCTTCTAAGTCATATGACATAGTGAGTGGTAGTAGTAGTATGACTTTTTGTTCTTTTGGTCTCAGGGGCTACTGTTTCTCATTAAAGAGACCCAGTGGTATATGGAGGCTTTTTGTTCCAGCAGTGCTCCATGGGGAGAAAAGTATGCAAGCTAGCTCATGCCAAGCCTGAGACGCCCATCTGTAGATAGCACGGTTTTTAGGATTCTTGTCCTTCATCAAAAAAAGGGCAGGTTGATTTGCACACTTTTTTTTTTTTTCCCATGGACCATTGCCTGAAAAATAAGTCCCTGGGCACTCTTCAATGATTACCAGAACCCGTTTTGAGCTGCATCTAAGGCATCTTATACAGTCAACCAGTACCTTGTCCCGCACATGTCTAGTTCACATGTTAAATGGTTCATAAAGGTTCAGTCTTATGGCTAAGATCAAGTGTAGTATCTGTTCTTATCTGGTCCTGGTGATGTAGTCCGGGCCACCAGGATGTGGAAAAGAGAAAAACACGGTTGACCCAAGGGTGTACGCATTTGCCCATTAGTGCCATATTGTAGGTGACCAAGGGGCTCCGGATCAAAGCCATGGGCTGAGATGTTTGAAAGCCTGAGGTGCAGAAGTGCCCCAGGAGTGGTGACCCTGGTGTGCCTGAACTCACTGGGGGTGGGATCCCACTGGGTGATGGCACATTTTGAGAGCACTCACCTCTCTTTGCCCGTCTTTTGCGGCCTGACATAAAGAGGGTTGCAACGTCCCAACGTCCTACCCCCTCCCCCCCATGTGGTCTAGTTGTGTGTGTGTGTGGCCATCTGGTGTCTCACTCCCCTGCAAACCCCTTGGCATCTCCCTCCGAGGAGAGGCGAGATCTTGACTATGGCTCTTGGCCAACACCTGAGTGAAAGCCAGAGCAGGACTGACGCTTCTTTGGCTAATAGGGACTGGGATTGGTTTATGGCGGGGGCCCTTCTCTTATGGAGAGGGCCTGCAATAGACCGCAACCTAGTGCACATTTTTTTTGTGTGGCACGCTGCACGATTTTGTTGCATGGGTGTAATTGGTGTAGAAAGCACATACCTCGGGCTATAAAAGAAAAAAAAAGGTTCATAAGCATGAAGGTTCCCTAGTAAGTAATGACTAGAGATGAGCGAATTTCATATTTTGAAATTTGTTCACACTTCGTTTGGTGGTAAAAGCAGAATTGCGTTATGGATTCCGTTACCACAGACTATAACGCAATTCTATGACTGAATGCATAACTGAATGACTTTAGAGGCATTCCGTTATTCATTCCGTCATAATAGAAGTCTATGGGCTGCAAAACGGATCCGTCCTGTTTACGTTATGCAGGAGAGTTAGCAATCATTGATCATACATTTGGAACCTGCATAGAAACCAAGAGTAAATATTCTCCTCTATTGGGAACCAAGACAACAAACATAACTCGTCCAGCATTTTATGGGTTTTATGGGTGTGTTAAACCAAAATTGCTCCCTGAACAGATGGAGGAACTATACAAAATGCTACTTCTAGGAATACGATGAAGACCGCTGTACAGATGTTGTACAAAGACACACATCATTTCAAAGGACGTAACTCAAAATTGCCCTTAATCTTTAGTAATTTATAGTTCACGGCCTCCTGAGAGGTAGAGCGTGGGTTGGGGGCACTTCTGAGCATAAACCCCTTTAATTATGAGCTTGTTAGATGCAGTGTGTAATACTATGGAGGTGGTCCAGCCCTCTCTAGAGAGGAGCATTACTCACTGCGAAAAGCCATACCTGGGAAGTGACTCAGGATGCTCCCAGGGCTAAGCTTGCGGCACCTGTCCCAGACAGGGCCGGCTATTAACAGATTACTACTTACAGGGTGTTTGTGGAAATAAGGAATTAGACAGACAGCTGGGAAGGAAACCAGCCTCGGCCTTGTTTTCATGTACACAAAGCAGAGAAGCCAGAGGTACAAGGTCACTGCTACCTCTTCTCCCCCTCTCATCGGGTCTGACACATCTGGATATACCGTAGAACACTTGCTGCACATTACTTTCAGACACTTATGTCTGAATGTCTGGTTGCCACGAAGATCTAGACGAAAATAAATGCTACATGGAACATCATCCACATAGTTTCATATCTCTGCCCGGTTTTGGAATTTCTGCAAATTGGCCTGCGTCTACATCACCAGCTAGTGCTCAAGTGCACGAATTTCAAGACTCCTACCAACCTCTCATGACAAGAAGTCTTAAGTTTCTTGTATGTTTACCTATACCATGTCAAAACCATTCCGTGTATGCCCGAAACCCAACCTGAAGCCTAAATGGTATTTAGAAAAGTCATACATCTGCAAAACATAACAGGGGTTCATCAACTGGGATTGCAATAGAACAGCTTAGGTCCAGTTGTACAGTTGCTTAAAGGGGTTGTCCACTCCTTTTATTTTTGATTACCTTTCCTCAGGATATCTGATCAAGATGGGTTTGGCATCACCGCCAATCAACTGTTTTAGAGTAGCTCAAGAGCCTGAAATACACAGGTCCATCCATTGTGTAGTGGACAGAGATTGTAACTGCTGTGGGAGAAAAGCTGCATTAACCATCGCCATCCACGGCACAATGAACGGAGCCGTGTGGTTCCGGCGCCAACTTTCTGTGCCGGAGATACTGTGAAACAACTGATTGCCATGGGTGCAGGGAGTAAGACCTCCACCGATTAGATATTGATGGTCTATCCTAAGGGGTAGCCCATAAATAATAAAGGAGTGGACAGCCCCTCTCCGGTTTGTGAGATCTGGAGAACTCCAATGAGTAATTGTAGGATAAGTATACTTAGGACGGAGCTGATGCAGATTTTACTTGTGGATTTGTGCAGGTAAAACTTCTATTTTACTACAGTTCCAGGCAGGTGGATGCGAGTTTAGAAATTTTGAGAGTGGTAACTGATCTAGAAAATGTTCTGTGGATATCGGCCTGCAATGCTGGTTAGTCTACAACCTGTCAATGAACATTTGCTCCATGATAGGCCGATGTCAGCTGGGTTCGTTTTTTCGGTAATGGAGTGATGCAGGCTGCACCGAATTAGAGAGGCTGGATTGGTCGCAGGAGCATGGACGGGTAAGTACAGGACACCAGTACTGAAAGCCTTGAGTAAAGAGGGAAGACTATTACATCGTAGAAGGCATTGCCCTTGGACAATCTAGGTGATTGTAGGGGATCTTTTGAGAACACCTGAAAATTATATAGTTCTCAGTGGAGAAAGTGTGGACCTCGAATCTAACATAAAAATACGGAATTGAGCACAGGTTAAAATCCTTTCGGCTTTCTTTAACCTACACAAGTGTTCACATCTCATAAGTCGTGGGAGCTCGCATTCATATACTTGATTTTATTGAGATTAATGGCTCCATAATGTTTCTGGGGAAGGGGGGGGGGGGGGGGGGCTCGGACGTATATAATAGTCATTACTGTTCCTATGTAAACACCTTTACCTCCCCCCTCTCCCTTCCCTGTTCAAGATCAATACAGACAATGTCAAGGCTTGGCCACTTTCCCCTCTTCAGTCAAGTGTCAAATGAGGAAACCTGTTATGTCAACAAACTGGGCGTATGGGGTCCATAACCTGTTATACTGGGTGGGTTGGAATAAAAATAAAAAATCCAAGACCAGCTCCAGGTGAAGTAGTTAGAGTCCCAATGGGTCCCCGTTTATTCCATTCTTGGCTTGTTAAGTATAGACCATGTTACCCAGATCATAGTCCCCCTTCCCCAACTCTAGCAGACCGTCGCATTTTTCATGGTCCTAATGCCCAAACCCTGCCTATCCTGAAAAAATAATCTAGTCGAGTGAATGTTGAGCCTAGAAAAATAAAATTTAACAGAAACCTAGATGTTATGAACTCCTCTTCTTCCACCATAACCCATCATCTCCTGGAGGATCTCTGATGTTCCACACATAAAAAAAAATAAAAAATTTACAAATTTGACAATAAATAGGCAAAAATGCAATTACAATAACACAACGGTAACATAAAATACTAGTAAAAAACCCCAAAGAATACAGTGATGCCAACTTGGAGAAGTCCATGTAGCCTTGGATGAAACATGTTGGGGTGTTTTTCTTATTACCAGGGCCAGGTTTCTCAGCAGAATTGGTTCTCTGTCATTTTCTCTGCCTTCTAATATTGAAAGCCCTAGCGTGAAGTAGTAGTAGCTTTTTTAATAGTAGATAACCTAAAAGAATCCAGTTCTCATACATACTGTAAGTGGTGCCGGCTTGGAGAAGTCCCAGCAGCCTTGGATGAAACATTTTGGGGTGTTTTTCTTATTATTCGGGCCACGTTTCTCAGCAGAGTTGGTCTTCAGTCATCCTCTTTGCCTTCTAATATTGATGGGTCTTTGAATTTCTTTGTGAGTCTTCATATTGAAGATGGCTATTTTATGTTAGATTATTACAGGGTACGTTTTAGAGATTTGTTATTTTCTCTCAGTGGATTGTAGTTGTTTCTTTATCTGATACAAAATCCTAAGATATGTGGATAAGAAAAATGTAAAGTCTACTACATTGCAATGTGTTTCCGTTATGGTGGAATCTAGGTTGCTATATACCGTCCCTTTAACCGTACACACTTCAAGTACAATCTTCAGCCAAGTGTCCCGGTTTCCTGGCAACCTGTAGGAAGCACTTTTAATTTTCTTGTTTACTTGGGATTATTTTCCTTTTGTGTGAGCTGTCAGGTTGAGGGCTGGCCTCTTGTTTTTCTAAATAACGTTGGTAGGATGAGCGGGCTTCATTCCAGACGCTTAGGTCCTGATGCCTTGTGGTGGCCCTTAACTGGCCTCTTTAGAAAAATATATGAAATAATCCAGCGTCCCATATCAGGCTGTGTGCATTAATCCTTAAAAGGATCGCTGTCATCTGTTGTATGGGAGGCGTTAATTATTTTACACATAGGATTCACAGCTGAGGGCAGACATCTGTAGTGTGAAACGTCTGCGAAACAAGTGGTGCATCAGAAATTGAGAAAAGGAGGTGAAACGTGTGTCTTGTTGAAGGCACATCATCACCTTCTATGCAGCTTTTCTCATGTATTTAGGAACGTGATTCCCTTTCACATACGTACGATGTTAAACAAATTCAATTCAATTTTTCACTTTGAAGCACTTCAGTCATTACATGGTCTTGTGAACACAGCCGTAGTAAAGATCTGTAATATGGGGCCCAATGGCTCTGGGCCCATACTGTACCACCATGTATCTCCCAGACGATTAAATTCCATTTCATGCCGTAGTATGGGGGTATTCTATAAACCATGCTTCCAAGGGAGAGTAAAGTGCCTTTCGTATTCTCACAGAGGCACCATATAGCAGCACATATGGGACACCAATGGTCTTGGTAATCATAGAATGGACATCTACAAATACCTTTCTGCTGCCATGTAACCGTCCCTAGCTGTGTAGACCTGTGTGGGAAAGGGAAAAAATGCACAGTTAACACACTCGACATGGAGATAATGGTGACTAGTTGGTAGTCATACTGTCTACAAGGAGCACCTGTTTTTCATAAGTGATGCCCATATGTTTGTCGGCAATGCTGACTACTAGTGTTAACATATTGTACAGTGACCAATATTACTAGATTAAACATTTGCGGGGGTGGATTTATTACAACTACATTTTTGGAAATGCCTGAGGATTCCTTAGAATTCTAGGCCACCATTACAAGAGCAGACCAATTTTGTTTTATGGTGGCCTCCACTTTTAGCCTGGAGTATCAATATGACCTACAGCACATGGACATGACACTGACAAACCTCTCTTTTGTTTCCTCCCAGGGTAGACGTTTGACATCCAACACGGGCACCAGTCTGGTAACATCAACCCCTTTGTGGTCTACGAGAAGACTGAAGATTGTTGTACGTGAAACCCAATGTGCACAAGTATATGGAACATTTCACGCTGGAAAATTTGAGAGTGATGCAAGTAATATGTAGTATTGGAAATCGCTACTGCACGATTGAGTATGAAATCTGTTCTTGACATTTACAATGGATGATGGTCTGGAGGTCTACCACTACAGAATGGATTTACACAAACAAAAGAAAATACTGTGTGGTTTTTATTCATTACCGGCCCACAGAGACTTATTATCCAGAATAAATTAAACTTTTAAGGTCCTTACTATACAAGAAGACCCAAAGAAATTGAAAGAGCTCTTGCTGAAATTACTACAAGATCTACATGTCCTCCTATATTCTGTATCGTAAATTCAAGCTTCAGTGCTTAATTCCTCATTTACGAACATCAATTGCTCTGATTTAAAGATCTGATTAAATACTAAAAAAATTCAAAAATATTTGTAATCGTTCACTTATTACTCTGCAAACAAGAAAGGAATCCAATAACTTAAACAGTACAGATCACTTCATTTCCAGCCGCATGTGATTCATACATGCACTATGTCATGGATGAAACCAAGCATTTAGTAGCTGGTTGGGAAGTATCATGCCTTATGAAGGGCATAATCTTGGCTATGCCAAGCAGTAGTAACGCCGCACACAGTGCATTCAGCTACTAAGGTACCGTATAAAAAATAATGTGTTTTAACTAAAAACTTCACTGTTTCATGCTCCCCATTGATTGTGGTTAAATGGCTAACCAAAGTCAATATTATCATTGGCTCATCTAACATTAGGCGCGTCGTTTGTGGAAGTCTCCAGTTAGAGGTGAGATATTCTAATGAGGTAGCTGGGTGGAGACTAAAAGTTTGAAGGAAAAAAAAATCCAATCGACAACATAAATTTTTTTGTGCCTGTAGAGTTACCACATTTCCAGCAAATGGCTTCTATTTTTCCCGCGGTCAAGTGATAACTTAGATCTGCCATGCATTAGACAAAAATCACTGGACATGAAGAAAATATTTATGGATGTAGGACATTATCACGGCTAGTGGTTTTCTTCAACTTCTCCTATGGTTACCAAAATTGTACATAGACGACTATGGGCCGACGCTAGATGGGCAGGTTCAATTGGCCTCATCCTTATCCATGGGCAGTGTGAAAGTTCTATAGTTACTTCCACTATACCAACAAATGTAAAAGATAAAAAAAAACACGATACAAACCCAATGGCGTCTTCATTCACTATATTGAACAAGCCAGGAGTAAGGAAGTTAAGGGTCAAAAGGACCATCTCTCCTTAAAAGGTTAGGAAGAAGCATAACTAACTAAGCACCAGGGCCACCTGCTACCAGGATGGCATGAACTAGCATCCCTGTAGGCCTCATTTTTACTTTATTGGGCTACCATTCATGCACTTGCTCTTGTAGGCCACTTTTACGTGTGAAAACAGTTTTTGCAGTCTTTATGAAGTAACAGTTCTTGAAATGTTAGAAGAACATTGTCAGAGAACTGTACCTCAACCGGTTTGGGCATGACCAATTATATGGAAACCATCTAGTGAGATACACAAGACACTGGAGAGGTTTCCTTATCCTTGACTTGCAAAGATCGTTAATCGTCAGTCAGTTGCCCACCATGCAGGAGAAGGCAATGACATAATTGGTGCACAGTTCCTTTTTGGAAGGGAATGGGTTAATGGAGGTGGTGTCAGGGGGAGGGGTAATGGAACATTCCTTGCGGTAAAGACATGGCTCCAGAGAGCATTTGGAATATGTTATTCTTGGATTGTAGTGCCCAAAATTCTGAGTTTTATGAGGATCCTAAAACTCTTAAGTGCCCAAATAGGTCAGTGTTGATTCAGTTTCTTCTTTCTACCATAATATTTGTATTATGCATATGAACAGAAAGTCGACTTTTGGGCGAACACAAGTGATGGATTAATCTGGGCTACCCCATTTCTGCTGGGACGTTATACCACGCATCCCACGCAATATCATGTGCGACAACCACTACAAGACTTGAGACTACCTGGGCATTCCTGAATTAATGAGTAGATATGAAGCCTACTTAATATTGAAGCAAAACATGCCTTGGATTCCCGGTTGGATTATGTGATGGTGAGAATATCTCAACACTTTGTGCAAAACAAAAGTTGGTTAATACAACATATCTACCATATATATATCAGGGTTTATTTATGATGACCACTGCAGACAACATAAAAAGAAAACTACTTGAGTTTCAGTGCAAGTTTGTAGAATGGGTCCAAATGCGGGCATCTACTCTATAAGATTGTATAACCAATGGGTAGCTTGGTAGTTAAAAGGGTTATCCCATAAAACATACTATGCAAGGAATAGGCATTTTGAAGAGTAACTAAACCTTTATATTCACATTCAGTGCTCATTACTGTTTACTTTAAGGGCTTCTCCATCTTGAACAATCTCTACTTGTTAGAATCATCTCTTGACAATATGCTGATCCCAAAGTGTCCCCAGATCAGCCGTAATATGCAAAAGAACCTAGCAGTGAATGTCCCCTGCAGCGCCACACCAGACAAATTAAAAGGAACCTCTCACATTTGAAAATAGTATCCAATGTGCAAGCAAGGGGGAGCTGAGCAGGTGTATAGTTTTGTCGGAAAAGATTCATTAAACCTTTTACTGCCTTAGTCATTCTCGGCTTGGGAGTCCAGTAGGCAGTCCTTACGAGTGATTGACAGAGATAGCTGTGATAGTACTGCCCACTGGACTCCCAAATCAAGAATGGGGTCCTTAAGTCCCTAGAATGAATGGATAAGCTGTGCCTGTTTGTCCACCATTCATGGGCCTCCATTCCCATGATGGGTGAGACCCCCGACAATCAGACAGTTATGAACTATCCTGTTTATAGGTGATAATTGATATTGGAACAACCCCACCTGTAAAAACATATTTCCGTAATCAAAAATAATATTTGTAGCATGCTCTACAATGCTCTCTTCTGCTTCTTTATGGCTTTGTGGTCATCAGCTTTTTCTGTATGCAATAAGCACATGTGTCAGCAAGGGTACAGAAAGAAGCAAGATGGGGCCCGGCCTTTGCTTAATGAGCATCTGTCAGCAGTTTTGTACCTATGACATTGGCTGACCTGTTACATGTGTGCTTGGTAGCTGAAGACATCTGTGTTGGTCCTATGTTCATATGTGCCCGCATTGCTGAGAAAAATGAACTTTAATATATGCAAATGAGCCTCTAGGAGCAATGGGGGTGTTGTCATTACACTTAGAGGCTCAGTTTTCTCTGCAACTTCAGCATCCTCTACACTTTGACATGGCCAGGCAGTGTAACTGTCATCACGCCTGATCCTGTCAAACAAAGTGGAGAGGGCACACCAGTTGTAGAGAGAGCAGAGCCTCTGGGAGTAACGGCAACGCCCCCGTTGCTCCTAGAGGCTCATTTGCATATATTAAAACATTTTTCTCAGCAATGCGGGCACATATGAACATGGGGCCAACACAGATGACTTCAGCTGCCAACAGGTCAGCCAGTGTCATAGGTACAAAACTGCTGACAGATGCCCTTTAATTGAAAGGGGGTTGTGTGATTAGAAAAAAGAAACAAAAAGTAAGATCCCCCCCCCCCATGAACAGCACCACTTTTTGTCGGTAGGTTGAGTCTTGTACTCCAGCTTGTCCTCATTTCCTCGATTCATGCCAATCAATGGATGAAAGCAGAGGTGTCTGCATGAAAAAAATAAAAAATGCAAACCCATACAGTTTTTCTATTCTTGGACAACTCCTTAAAGAAGAGGTAGCACCAGGGTAAGATAGTACATTAGGTTTTGCTTTACTGGGTAAAAAAATCTCCTAAAATTTAGTTAGGCTTTAAAAAGTATCTGAACTTATCTTCTGTAGGTCATGTGTCATGCTCAAGCATGAGGAAGGCTAAGGAATAGCCGAAACGTTGCACTTCTGAGTTATTTGTACCTGATCATCGTTTGGATTAACGCACCATTTTCTTCCATTTTTGGGATGCTGCCTCTTTTTCTATACATGGACTAAATGGAGGAGCAGCTGGATACAGCTCCGGAGGTGCGCATCTAGAATTTTCAAACCTTTCTTTGGTGGGTGCTGTATTTATTTCCTATTGTATACAAGAGGTGGACAGTATGAAGGACTAATGGTCCCTTTCTTGGGTCTTCAGCTGTCCTGATGAAGTCACCTCTTGCACAACAGCACTTGTACATACGGTACCTATTGGAAATGACACAAGTGAACAAGTCAGTTCGACACTTTTCAGAATGTCCTGGGTTTTGTCATTTTTGGACATCTTGAATCAATCTGTTATATTAGCAAGTTCATTCTGTATTGTTGACGCTGCCAAAAATCCAACAGATACTGAGATCTGCTCAAGTGATTTGTACATCTTAAGATCTAGCTGGTCTGAGGGGGGGGGGGGGGGTTAGAATAATCAGAAAACCCCTCGGGAGTGCAATGAGGACAAGGCTGGGAAGTGGACATGTAGTCATTGGAGATGGTGGGATTAGTGGTCATTTACTTTACATTTTAATATCATATTGACTTTTTTTTTTTTTTTTTTACTTTTTGTTCAATTCTCACCGGTCAGTTATTGGATTACAGTGATAATTTCTTATGCCAATTATTTCTCCATGTGTGCCAGCCTGTGACGTGTGGTTTCCATGCGGCTCATTTTTATGACCATGCAAGGCTTTGATAAACACGTGTGTTGCAGACCTGGGAGGCTTTTCATTAGTTTGCTTTTTGCAAAGTCAAATATTAGTTGTCGGTTGGATATTCTCTGATTTTTTTTCACCCTTGCTTTTGTGCGTCCCTCCTCGCCTGGCGCCTTGTCCCTCAGATAAGAGTGTGCGAAGAGGTGGGAGGGGGCAGCGCTTAAAGGTTCACATCGAGCGCTCTCTACCTGTACAGCAAACCTGAGGCACTTCCCGCATTCTGCAAAAAAACAAACAAAGCAACTATAGAGCATACACGGGGCAGCCAAGCTCAAGCTTCACTCCCAAAATGCAGTGTGAGAGCTCCAACTGACATTGAGGACTTAGAGACAGCCCAATGCCCCTATGGTAAGGGAGATCACCATCTTCATTAGTCATAGACACCCCTATGGTAAGGGAGGTCACCATCTTCATCAGTCATAGACACCCCAATGCCCCTATGGTAAGGGAGGTCACCATCTTCATCAGTCATAGACACCCCAATGCCCCTATGATAAGGGGGGGTCACTATCTTCATCAGTCATAGACACCCCAATGCCCCTATGGTAAGGGAGGTCGCCATCTTCATCAGTCATAGACACCCCTATAGTAAGGGAGGTCACCATCTTCATCAGTCATAGACACCCCAATGCCCCTATGATAATGGGGGTCACTATCTTCATCAGTCATAGACACCCCAATGCCCCTATGGTAAGGGAGGTCACCATCTTCATCAGCCATAGACACCCCAATGCCCCTTTGGTAAGGGGGGGGGGGTCACTATCTTCATCAGTAATAGAAACCCCAATGCCTCTATTGTAAGACTGGTCAGGGGCTTCATCAAGCATAGACACCCCAATGTACCTATTGGGACAGTGGTTCCCAGCTTCGTCATAGACACTCCAAATCTCCTATCGTAAGAGTGGTCACCAGCTACATCAGTCATAGATACTCCAATGCACCTAGGCAACAGTGGTCACCGGATTCATCAGTCATAGAAACCCCAATGCCCCCGATCAGAAGAATGGTTACCAAATAGATCAGTCATAGACATCCCTATCATAAAAGTGCTTACCTTATCAGTCATTGACACTCTAATGCCCCTATCACAAGAGTGGTCACCAACTTCATCAGTCATAGACACTCCAATGCCGCTATGGTAAGAGTGGTCACCAGTCATGGACACTCCAATGCCCCTATCGTAAGAGTGGTCACAGCTTCATCAGTCATAGACACCGCAATGCCCCAATCACAAGAGTGGTCACCAGCTTAAGTCATGGGTATCCCAATGCCCCTACTTCAGCAATAGTCATCAATTATATCGTAAAACATATACCATAGGAGTACTCCTTTTACTTTGAAGTGATGTTCCATTACTGGTACATCCACACAGGCTGAAAGATACAGCAGGAAAGTACGCTGCAGATTTTGCCACAGATCTGCAACAAAAACTGCAGCAAAACCAGCATGCATTACATGTGGTTTGTGCCATTTTAAATGTCTGTAGATTTCACCCTCTCCATTGCAAAGGGTGAAATCCACAGGCCAATCTGCAGCGTAAATTGTCATGTTGCAGATTTCGAATCCTCAACACAGGTGAATGCACACTGAAGATTTTATATGCAAAGTGTGGATGAGGCTTCTTAGACTCTCATCCACTTTTCTGGCACATCCGCAACATTTCAGTGACATGTAGAGTAATCCTTAGGAAGCCACTTCTAAAAATTTTGTGTAGTTCTTTTTAGACAATACGCAAGTCTAAAAAAATGTTTTAGTGGATTGTGCCAAATTTTTTAAAAAAGGGTATGCATTTTGGTCTGTCGTAAATGCAGAAAATGAAATCAATGTGTGCCATGAGCTCTGCTGTGCAGGTTCTGAAACTGTTCAGCTCAGGTGCAGACATATGGGCGTCCTGCATCTGCACTTGCACTGAATGCTTTCATCATCTCCTCAGTACACAGTTGCCATCTTGAGCAGTTATGGATGGTGCTGCATAGCCCCTTGTCTCTCCCTTGTCTTCATAACTGGATGTAAGGCAGCATAGGAGTTGAAGAAATTAAGGCAACAAAACTGGAGAATAAAAAAAGGTTTTTGACGGTGGGCGGTGTCCTAAAGTCCATGCTCCTGCTAGGTCAGAGACATCCAGGGACCCAGGGGAGAGGCTAGGAGCAGCTTATAAGCTTCTGCCTTTTCTTTTCAAGGCTACATAGTGCTCCATGGCGCTTGGATAGGCGGAGCGACGCTCATGCGATCGCCAGATGTTCTCCAGGCAGGGCAGAGCTGCAGGGTCTATGCAGATCCAGATAGGCTCTGCCAGTGTAAAATGCTATGCAGGGGTTGTTTCCCCTGTAATGGAGGGTCATATGGATACCCCAATTACAGTGGAAAAGTGCAAAATAAAAATGCCGCCAGGGTTTGTGACATATTATGAACCAAAAATAAAACCACACATTAGTAAAAAAAAAAAAAAAAAAAAGGTATAAATTGTTGCCAATTCGGTGCTGTTAATCTGACACATATTATACAAATATTATATTCATTACATTTAAAAAAGAGTTTTGTTTTTTATTTTGTTATCGGTTTTGCGAATTTAAAGAATAATTGTAACGGGGGAAAAAAATTATTTTATTTTTGTACCGATTACAACAAATAAAATGGGAAAATAATATATTTTTCAAAAAATTATATTAACAAAAAGCCTTTTGTGCCTGTGCCTGTGGTAGCCCAACAAAAAAAAAACAAAGCAATAGTGTTTCAGGGGTGGTGGTTTAGGGGTTAATACAGTATGGTGAGGGCCGTTTTGCAGCAGTTGCTATATCCTCTCCTTGTATATACTACCAGCCTGACCGAGGACTGGGAACAATCCGTGGACCTTTATCTTGCAGCTTTTCTCTTTTTATGAGATAAGAATTCTTGGAGGAGTTTACAGAAAGTGCTGAAAAGTATCTCTCGTCTTCCTGTTGACCTGCTTCACAATGAGCTACCTGCTGGGAGCGAGGAAACATCCCACCGATTCCCTCTCCGAATACACCAGAGGCGGCTGCCGTCCGGAGGACAATGTTTGGACAATTCCTCCATTCTGCACAGGAGCAGTGCACTTTGGTATGGAGTCAGAAAAACAAGCTGGGCCTAAAACTGGATTTTTAGGGCACATTTTGCATTCATGTATTCATGCATATAAAAATAACAGCAGCTAAACAATCAGCTTACAGTAAGACCATGAGAACTGCACATCCCAGGACGCAGAAGATGCTGGGACCTTCGGCCAAGTTCATGGCCCAACACAGTGGTGGAAGGGCACTGTCTGGGGAGGGATGCCAACCTCGCTTCAAGCACAGTCTGAACCTGCCCTGTAAAGTGGTACAAAATTCACTAATATGCGTGACTGTGAACCTTTGCATTGAAGAGTCCCTGTCCCCTCTCCTGACATGTCTGTTTTAGTAACTACCTCCATTCCCCATGTAATAACAATTCTGGAGCATCTATTCCTATGACTCTGTTACGTTCGTCTACTAGAAGATATAAATGAATTTATAGCAGTTTGCAATGAATGCCCACCTGGTTGGCTGTGTGTCCCTGCTCAGTCTGACGCTATCCAATCATTGCTGCCAATGTCAGACTGTGCAGGTACACCCCCCATCCCCCGCAACTGGTGGCACCTAAAAGGACCTTCATTGCAAACTGCGGGCAATTCAATTATAAACATCTGGTAGAAATAATAGAGGAAATAAAAGATGCTCCAGAATTGTTACTCCATGGGGAATGCAAATAACATCTGGAAAATGTAATGCAACTGAGCTGAGATTAATAAAGTTTAAACCGCTAGTGGTGCTCGGTCAATGAACCAGGGTGGTGCCCCCTTTATTTTTTGGGGTTTGCAGCAGGGTATATTAAGAGGCTGGGTCACATTAATACTGGGTTGCTGTGATACAGGTGAAGGTCATATAGATGCTGAATGTTCTCCTGTGGTCATTCTAAGCTCTTCCATCTTGGACCCCTGGTGCAAGGTGGTCGTTGACTCCTGTACATGGGAGATCTGTTGCCCCATCCAGTCCCAGACATTCTCGATGGAGGAGAGATCTGCTGCCCAGTCCAGTTTAGGCGCCACTTGAAAGATGCAATCACTCGACAAGTATCGTTTTGTTTGTTGTGTGGTCGATGGCACCAATACAGGGGTCAATCGAGATCCTTGCCCATGTAAAAGGGCCCTAAGGCTGGCCATACATGTTAGACAGGCCATACAACCCCTCATACACATGCATGTGGGGCTTGGCCAAGTGTGCATGTATTCTCAGTACAGACAGTGAAGTAATCTGAGGCCAGACATCTCTAGTAGCTTTATGGTTCTCAACAGCAAAACAATGTTTAAATAGAATAAATCCAATAGGAGCCCCTATTAACATTAGATATTAGGCGTTGAACATTCCTGTTGTCCATCTATATTTGCAGGGATTCTTCATTTCAGTCTTGAAGGGGCTGGTACAAAAGATTTATCATAAAATAGTGCCTTAGCAATCTGAAGGCTCCTCAAAAAGCTTTCACAAGACCAGCAGCAATCCCATATGACATGCCTTATCTCATCGGGACTCTGTGGCCGAATAGACCAACTGTGCTAGATTTACACTTTGTATGGTGGTATCCTGCAGCATGTTCAGGGATCACCATGGGACCTAAAGTCCGGTTTTCATTTTCCTCTGGCTTCCTCCCTTATTCATTTTCACCAGTTCTGTTTACTCAGATTTCTCACCTCCCCCTAATCATTTCCCTACAGGTCCTGGGACCCCCACCTTCCCTTTACTTCAGAGGCGCCGTGCCCCAATGCTAGCTGTCAGAGCTGACGCAGACATGCCGCGTGCTGGCTCTCCAATCTCCCTTATGTCCGTCTCTGAAGGAACCTGATCCAAACATTCAGCCCTTGCTCCAACAGCTCCTTGCAGGATGCCATACGAACACTTTGATATGTTTTGGGGTTTTTTTACAATTTTTTTTCTCCAGGATGTAGAGGAAGTTTATTATTGGGGGGGGAGGAAAGATAAAGGGAACTTTCAGCACCTCCTCATTTACCAGCTCTAGATATGTGTTGAAGTCTAGAGCTTCATGAATAAATTAAGAGTCAACTATCTGCACCTTACATTGGCCTCCTTGAGACACAAAGGGATACAAGTGCCTTTACACAGGATGACGATCTAGCAGATTGTCATGAAGGAAGCATTCCTTCCCGACAATCTGCTGATTGCTAATGGAGGAGACCGGTTTCATTTACATGCACCGATCTCCTCGATAGTATAAGGAGGAGCGGTTGCTAATGCCATCGTTATTCCCCATACTGTCTCGTTGTTTCCCAGCATCAAATCTACCACTGTGAAACAATTATCTTTTGTGCTACACAAAAGATACAATTACCCGATGAACGAGAATTGGCGATGCATTTGCACCACCAGATCATCCCTAACCAGAGTTACTAGTAACGCTGGTTAGCGATGATCTGTTCAATTGTTGGCCCATGTAAAGGGCCCGTAAGGATCAGCACAATAAATCTTCGCCATCCTGCTGATACCCTCATCTTAATGTATATCCAATCTAGACATGGTAACGCACCTCTGCCAGTAGAAGACATGTACAGTTCTGTAGCAATGTATACAATTATCAACCCCCTGTTGAAATATCTACTCTCCTGGACATTAGATCTCATCTCTAATTTATCCCCTCTCCCATGTGTTCTGAGATCTGATCTTCTTACTTTGCTCCATTTGTATTCCGCAGCCTGCATGTATTCTGATTCACTGCAGGCTGCTCAGTGTGTTCTGAGATCTGATCCTCTTCCTTTGCTTCATTTGTCTTTCGCAGCCTGCATTTATTCTGGTACATTGCAGGGTTCTCAGTTCTGGTCTGAGATCTGATCCTCTTCCTTTATTCCATTTGTCTTCCGCAGCCTGCATGTATCCTCTGAAATTGCAGGCTGCTCAGTTCTGCTCAGCGTGAAATCGGTCATGCAAGCTCAGTCCATAGACCAGGCATGTCCAAACTGTGGCCCTCCAGCTGTTGCCTGCCATAGACGCTCCCTCTGCTCTCCTGAACACAAATCTAAGTGTACCTCTTTCTATGAGAATAAATAGAGACTGCAAAAGACAGGACATTTTTTTAATTTAAAAAATGTATGATTTTTAGTGAACAATACGTACGTTGTAGTAGTAAACAAGACCCCCCAATAGAAGGCATAGCCTTTACTTATGAACCTTGATGAAGAGATAGAATCAGACTGGTTTCAATTTAGCTTCTGTATTGCAGGTGTAAGATCCAGACCACCCCAGTGGACTAAGAAATACTAGTCTATGTTAATAGTCTTTTACAGTAAAACTTTGGTTCAGTACTGAGTTAGTTTTTGTTGTAATATAGACAATATGACCGTCTGAAACTCGGTCTCAGCTGACAGGCTCCCAAGCAGCACATGGGAGTAGTCTTTATAAAAGTTTGGCTTTATAAAAAATATCTACACACCTTAGGCAAAGCAGATTATGACAAGAGGAATATCTAGAGTATTTGTAATGTGTCTGCAAGGAACAGGCCAAAGATTGACCCATCAATATTTTTAGGATACAAGATGTACCTTCAAACCTCATACAAGATTTCTCATTTTAAACCAAATGGCTTATATTTTATTGTTTTAAGGACGAACACAAAATTACCTCTTAAAAAATGGCAAAGCGCAACCTGCCTTGGATGGAGAATGGTGTTTGGAACGCTCTGTTGTGTAAATTTATTATCTCTACGGTTGGTCCCCTTGATACCACTTCCCTAGTGTCGAATTGTGATTCCCTGGGCCCACCAGAGGAAATTTTTCTTGGGGCTCTGTGTCTTCAAAAAAGTTTTGAATCAAAGAAATAGTGACTGAGTTCAAAGGCAGCCTAATACAATTTTCAGCCTGGACCTTTGGGAAAAACTAGGTTATTAGATCTTGGTCCCACCTAAGGATCCTCTAGTGGGCCAATCTAAACCTGCACTTCCCTATCTCCCTTTGAAATACAGATCTACTACAGCCTCACCTGATGGAGGTCATAGTCAACACCATCTCCCAAATCAATGATAGAAAGAAAATCAAGTTGGCCGGCTTTATTTCAGCTGATATCTGCCTTGGGACGTGTTGCCCTTTACCATGGCTCATTCACCTTGGAAACCTGTTAGCACAGGTACAATAACCCCAGATTTATCTTTGAGACATGATGACTTTCTGTTTGCTGCATTGCTGTGTACAGATGAGTTCTTTGTTTCCCACGGTGCCTCCGACATTCAAGTAGAACCCCCCCCTCCTCTCTGTGTACTGAAAATTACATATCATTATTGAAGGAATGTAAAACCGGAGAGGGGCCACTAACTGTGCCAGGCTTGGAGATAGGAGCATGCAGCCAGCATACTGCGGTACGTTCGCTAATCCCTAAATTGCCTCTGTGTTTATGTTCAATTCTCTTTTCAGCTGCACTCTATAAGATCCCAGCTGCCAACCTGCAACAGCATCAATTAGTGCTCCGAGGCTCCACCGTCATTCATTATTCTTGCCCCATCAACAAAAATATGTTGGTAACTCTTTAGCTGCCTAATGTGTAGGGTAAGACCAGACATAGAAAACAGTAGTGGCTTGCAAGTTGGTCGGCACGTCTGGTTCTACCCTTGTAACCGTGGGATTTTCGACAGGTACCAGGTACAGTAGCTCTACTCAAGGGTTAGCTTGGTAGGTACACTTTAAAATCCACCGATATAACAAACAATATTACATGTGTGGGATCAACCAGAACCCCAAATAAATGTATTCACAAAGCCACACATGAAGGTACAAACATTACATCTTTATTATAAATAAATATCAAAAACAAATACATAAAAGTTTGCGAGACATGTTGGGATGTAGAACATTAGAGACACCCCACCACCACCACAAAGCGTGTACAGTGGTTAAGGCTCAATGAAAAGAAGTGCAACCACATTTAAAAGCAAGCCATATGAATTTATAAAGCGCCCACCTATGACTCGTGATCTCACAGCACACCTATTCCCTATCTCATCACAGGCAATGTGGGAGGGAAATGCACAGGGGTAGATATATGCAAGGAACGGGCGAGCAACAACAGTGGTGCACCCACCTGTGCATTTAACCAACCTGTGTAAAAAAACTAAACACTAATACCACAAACCTGTTATCCGTGATGTGGAATAAAGAGAGCCAAAGGAGATCAGGTGTTCAAGGTGAAAAATAGTATCGATAAATTTGATAAGATGATAACCTGCAAAATCACAAAGGATTATTGTGGTAACAAAATGCAACTGGAAAAAATATTGACCTTAAAACAAACCCCACTCAATTAGCAAATAAAGCTAAATAGTTGATAACATCATTTAAAGTATGGGTTACTGACCACGCTGCGGAGAACCGGAAGCCCGATGTACGTTTCGCTTGTGCGCTTCTTCCTTGGAACCTGACATCTCAGACACCTCAGCTGGGAGAAAGGTTTTAAAGATTTCATTTGATGGGATGACTTTTCCTTTGAATGCATCCCCCAGTTTCCAATTTGTCAAGAAACTCCACAGACCCTCTTTAGCCGCTCCTGGAGAGGCAATCAAAATGGTTAGGAGGGACATTGGCATAAGAGGGGAGGGACGAGGAGCCAGAGTTTGAGCCAAGTGCCTCCATACTTTCACTGGGCCTGTTAACATGGGGCTGTCCTTTCCATCAGGTTTGAACCTAGGGTCAGGAAACCACATATTTTCTAGATCTGAGCTCTTGTTCCACGAGGAGGAGATTGCAAAAAGGTCCTCTTTCCCCACTGGGAACAACATCTGCAGCCATCTATTCAGCTGGACCGCTTTGTAATGTAATTTAACATCAGGTAACCCTCCTCCTGATCATTAAAGATTGTGCCAATCACGATCTCTTATTTTTCTCTAAGAACTTGGAGAAGAGGCTTTTGATGGAAGTAAAGAAGGCAGGGGCAGGTGAACGGGGAACATCTGTAGTGTGTACAGTATTTTTCGCAATATGTATGTTTTCAAAAGGTTTCTTCTACCAAGCCAGGAGATCTACACTTTCTCATAGGATTTCAGCAAGATCTCCACTAGAAAAGTAAGGTAGTTCAAATTATAGAGATTCGAGAGGTCTCTAGAAAGACAGACTCCTAAATAGGTGATGGATGAAGGAGCCCAAGCAAAAGTAGTGCTCAACCTTAAGCCTGGCACCAATGCCCAGGGGACAGAAATATTTAGTACCTCCGACTTGGTAGAGTTGACCTTATAGTTAGACATAAAGCCGTAGTCTTGCAATAACTGCGCGATCTCCGGAAGACTGTTTGTAAGATTTGTCATTAGAAACATTAGATCGTCAACAAAAGCTAAAAATTTCCGCTGTCTCCCCCCCCTAAAGATACACTGTGTATGTGTTCATGTTCCCTGACACTTTGGAGCAAGATTTTCATTACTAGAACAAATAGGGAGGGGGTCAAACTGCACCGTTGTCTGGTTCCGTTTGTGATTTCAAATACTGGTGAAAAGTGTGCCATTTATATTGAGGCGCGCATGGGGAGCCTGATATAGCGTAAAAATTGCATGTATCAAAGGCTGTGGAAAAGCAAATTTACGTAGGGTAGCTTCCATGAAATCCCATTTAACCCTCAATGCCGAGAAGGACTAGTGGTGTTTTAGTGATGTGGGCTGTATGAATTGCATGAAAAAGTCTAGCTGTGTTTCTTTTCCCCTCTCTCCCTTGGACAAAACCGACTTGTTCGGGGCCTACTAAAGAGGGAATGATGGGTCTAATCCTGTTGGCGAGTAGTTTAGCCCAGATTTTTAGATCTTGGTTTAGTAGGGAGATTGGCCTATAACTGCCGCATTCCGTGGGATCTTATTCCTCCTTGGGTATCAATGTAATAAAAGCTTCTTGAGTTTGTCTAGAAAGGAGGCTCCCCGAGAGAAGAGCATTACACATCCTTGTTAAGTGAGGGACAAAAATCTCATGGAAGGTTTTGAAATAGGGCAGGGGGAAACCATCAGGTCCTGGGCTCTTTTTAGGAGAGAAGCTCCATACAACCTGTTTGATTTCTTCTTCTGAAAAGTTGGACCAGGTCTGATGCAGGGAAGGGAGTTTTAAGGAATGCAAGAATTTCTGGGTGGCTTCCATAGCTCTTGAGTCTGAATCTGCATCATCTAGTTTATTCAAGTTCTGTAGCTTAGAATAAAAGCGATGGAAAGCATTCGCAATCTCCTCAGTAGAGGTGACCATTTTACCAGATTCAGTTTTGAGTTTGTGAATGAAGGCTTTGGCTCTGGCTTTTTTCAGGAGGAAGGACATTAATCTACCCCCTCTGTACTTTTTAGTTGAACGAATCGAAAGATAAGCTTTAAGCTTCGCTCTCAGCGATACCAGTTCATCTTGCAAGGGTAGGGATTTGGATTTTTTCTGGATCCTCTCCACTGCAGCAATTTGCTGTAGTATACTATTTACTTCTTTTTGTTTATCTCTTTTTAGTTTTGAACCAAGATCTATAAGAATTCCCCTGATATATATTTTATGCACCTCCCAGACTATTGGCGCCTTCACCTCCTGTGCTGAGTTTAAGTCGAAATAATCCCTAAGGTGTTTGTTGATTTCCTGCCAAACCTTTTCATTATCAAGAAGGGACTCATTTAGTCTCCATGACCATTCTCTTTTGGGTAGATGCATCAAGAAGCGTGTAATAGAGCAAGGAGCATGGTCCGAAATGGTAATAATACCAATGGAGGCTAATTTTGTCTGTAATAACTGATTTTGTGGCTAGAATGTGGTCTAGTCGTTGGAAAGAATTGTGTGTTATTGACCTAAAAGTATAGTCCCTTGCTTGAGGATGAAGCTGTCTCCACAAATCAATTAAAACTACTTCCTGTAGTTTGGCATGAAGCTTTCCAATTGCTCTTTGAGAGATACTGGAACGCTGGATTTAAATCTCCTCCCAAAATAATCTGGCCTTCTGCAAACATTTTTAAATCCTCCAGCACCTGTAGCAGCCATGGGATCTGCTTTGTATTAGGAACATAAATATTAGCAAAAGTGAATCTCTCAGATGCCACAGACCCTTTAAGAAACAGGACTCTGCCCTCAGCATCAGTAAACTGTTGTGAGATTTGGAAAGGGATAGATTTGTGGAATGCTTTTGTTACCCCTTTTGTACGGGAAGTCCCCTGGCAACTATGGAACCATTGGTCAAAGTAATGATTAGGGGTTTTGGGGATTCCATCTTTTGTAAAGTGGGTTTCTTGGAGGAAAGTGTAAGGTAACCAAGTATATTTAAACCACATTCGGTAATTTCCTCCCGAACCGCCAGAGCCTGGTGAATATAGCGCTCCGTTCGGCAGTTGAAGTAGACTAATTCCATCCGAAATGCCAATAACTTTATATGATTCCCTTAATAAAGCATGTGGATCCCCAAACATCAGCCGAAGTCAAGAAGAAGGGTACAAATAGAACACGCTTTAATTATCACACACAGGATTTTTATGCACGTCCCCATGCAACGGGACATCCCACAGGGGGGGACACAGTATAGCCAATCAAGTACAATGGAAACATAAAACCCTTCCAGCATAAACATACAATGCCCTCCCCTAGGCCTGGAGATAATCAAGCCTGATAAAGTAACAACTTGATTATCTCTAGGCAGAAAAGTCACAGTTTTCCCCGATATCTGGAACACCCCTTTATACATGAGGTATCTCCACAAATCATATGTCCCCTGATAGCCCCGATCTGGGTGATCAACATATTCAAATTTCACCCAGATCGGTTTAGGGGTTCTCAAAGAGACATGGAAGTCTTCTGTGACCAGTTCACCCTGGGTGGGCTTAATTCGGTAGTTACACCTACCAAATGGCATAGGAAGAAATATTGAAAGAAAAGGGGGATTTCTTCACAGAAAGCTATACTGGTTTTGATATTACGTAATAGAAAAATGATATGGTGCCTCCTAGCAGGTGAGTTTAAGCCTTTTATATTTAGAGTGTTGATATTAATCTCCACCATATGTACTTCTTGATAAAGTGATGACCCTGCTTGGTTGCTCTAGGAAAGAACGGAATTTGTTATAAGGTACTGGTCCCAATAAGTTTTAGAAAAGACAAAAATAATGTGGTAGGAAGGAGGGGGGAGGAAGGAAGGGAAGGTCAACAGACTGGGGGAAGACACTGGACGAGACAGACAAATAGGAGGTTATTACAACTAGGCAAAAACCTCCAACAGAAAAGTGTGGATTACTATACAACTTTGTACTTCGTAAAAGTTTAAATAACACTGTATGTGTCTTGCCTGCCACACAATTATGGCATCTCCCACCTCCAGAAGAATAGAGGTTCAATAAGTGTGGGGGGATTAATACATCCAGGCATGTTGTGCACCTCAGTGCCACCGACGAAGCTGTATCCGGTCAGAAGTAAGTCAAGGGAGGGGGGGGGGGGGGGTAGTTGACTACATCACTTAAAATGCATACACGACCGGAGCTCCGGTCTGAAAAATCAGAGGAGTAGAGGCGTTGCTATTATGGGTTACTAACTTATCCACTATTTATTCCTGAGATGAGAACATCTAAAATCGTCTGTAAAGGTGGGGGGAGGTGGTATTTCGCTTATATCCTCCAAAGCATAGTAAGCACTTTGCCCTATTGATTGCCTAAAGATAGCATAGGTACTTGGGAAGAGGAGGGGGGAAGGGGTTTTAGTCTATCTTATTGGGGACCAGTTCGGAACCCATCACCTACTAAACGTTCGAAAAGTAAACATAATGCTTAATAACTGTAGTTATTGTAACACAATAAAGATGGCAGAACACAAGAACTTGGTTCCACAATTGAGGAACTGGAAAGGATAGCTAATGCATACTTAGATGGGTCATTGACCCCAAACCTTCACATTAGTTTGTGACTCTTGTCAACCTTCTGTAGAAACATGAGATTAGTCCCCATATAAACAAGTAGGTCAGTTGGTTGAAGCAGCCATCTTGGGGTTTCTCTTCTTCTCCCTCAGTTCTTGGTGTCTAGCAGCTGTCTTCCATGGTTCCACACTGTGCAATTGAGGTACATCCTGATCATCCAGCATAGGAATACAAGATTGGATTTGCAGCAGTGAGATCTCCAATCCACAGTTTATCTAGGTCAGGCGGGGTGTGAACTATTAATCTCCTATCATTAAGCCAGATAGCCAGACCAAACGCAAAAAGCTACGAGTATTGTATATTCTTTGACCGCAGGATTTCTAGTACTGGTCTCAGGATTCTCCTCTTTGCTAGGGTAGCTGGAGCAAGATCTTGGTAGAAGTGAAGGGTGGTCTCAGCGTATACAATGGGATGTTTCTCTCTAGCTGCTATAAGTATCTGGGACGTGTCCACATTTGATAGCAGGCCGGAAGATTATGTCTCATGGTGGCTCCCCTTGCTTTGGCTTGGGGCGTAATGCCCTGTGGATGCGTTCCACCACTATTCCCGCAGCCCGCTCTGGGCTTAGTAGGCTGCTAAAAATCTTATGCGCCACTTTCTTCAGTGAATCTGGCGGGAAGTTCTGGTAAGCCCTTGATTCTAATATTTTTTTCTTCTGCTCCGGTTTTCTTGATCCTCTGTGAGTAATAAGGCTTTGTTGATGTATTCTGCATGTTGAGAGGAGTGTGTACCAACCGCACCGGAGAATGCCACTAAACTGGATTGCACTGTTTCAAGACCTTCTACTCTATCCCCTATGTGTTTTAAGTCAGCTTTAATATCTGCCAGCTCTTCCATAACCGGTCTCATTGCCTGCAGTATAGTTTTCCTCAAGAAGGCTTTAGTGATATGGGCTGAGGCAGACTCACCATTATCGCTTTCCGTTACACTTTCTCTGTCAGAGTCCTCCTCCTGGTCTACCGCCACTACCGCCGCCATTTTAGCCTCATCTACAGGTGCTGGTGCGCCTTATTTATTCCAGCATTTTTGTAAGTCCATTTGGCTTGGGTTCAGTTTCGGGATGACCTGTGGCTCCCCTGCCCGTTCCTTGTTAGCCCTGACCATGTTGTGAAGCTTTTATCTCACTTAAATAGCGACTCCGAGTAGCACTGTGAGGAAGCTGCAGGATCATGCGTCCATCACATTCAGCGGCCAGGCTCCGACCCCTTAGTGTTCTTTTTTTTACACAGGTTGGTTAACATGCACAGGTGGGTGCACCACTGTTGTTGCTCACCCATTCCTTGCATATATCTACCCCTGTGCATTTCCCTCCCACATTGCCTGTGATGAGATAGGGAATAGGTGTGCTGTGAGATCACATGAGTCATAGGTGGGCTCTTTATAAATTTATATGGCTTGCATGTAAATGTGGTTGCTCTTCTATTCATTGAGCCTTAACCACTGTACAAGCTTTGTGGAGAGGGGGCCTATATTGTTCCAAACTTTTATGTATTTGTTTTTTATATTTATTTACAATAATAAAGATGTAATGTTTGTACCTTTATGTGTGGCTTTGTGAATACATTTATTTGGGGTTATGGTAGGTACACTCCAGGTGGACTGACCTCTCTCCTGTCTAATCGTCAACAATAGGTGGAACAGCGAGTCTAGATTTTGGTCTTGTTTCAAGTCTTTTCATCTCACGTGTTTAGCTGAGATCCATTACATACCCTGCATTTTTTCGGTAATAGCCCTTCATCAGGCGTTTCTCAGGTATCCAATGGAAAGATAATCATGTCCTGGGAGGGACCTGAGGGTGAACCTAATGAGTAGAGACAAGCACAGCTCCTCCGGTCTCTCCTAGGACATGATTATCAAAATTTTTTCCATTGAATACCTGATGATTACCCGAAATGGTGCCAAATTTATCACAAGAGGTATAAGTAATGGATCTGAAGTAAAAACACTTGATGCAAGACACAACACTAGGCGCACGGCTCTACTTCATCTTTATTCTTGAACATATGGATTGGGCATTAATGCATTGGCAATACCCTATTGGGGGTGGGGGGGTCATATTGGAATCTAATGAAAACTGCTCACCCTAGATCAATCTCCTTGAGTTAAATGATTTCTCAATGAAGAGATGATCTTAAAGGGATTATTCAAGATTACCAAAATCTAGAAATAGTGCCACTCATGTCCATGGACTGTGTCTGGTGCTGCAAATAATACCAGACACATGTCGTGGACAGGTTTGGTGTTTCTGGAAAACTAAAGCAGATCAGTTTTTCTAATCTTGGACAACCCCGTTATAGCGACCCTCTGGTTCAAGAAAAATAAAATCACACTAACTGGGGAATGAACATAACACTTACCCGGTGACCTATTTTACATCTTTTTAGCTGCAGAGCCTTGAATTCCGGGCTCCTCTTCTGCTGTTCAAGGTGGCCGCAGCGACTATCTGGTGCGCACTGTGCATTGGTAGTCCAAGACACTTCCTGCTTGTCCATTCCTGCTCTTGGGTTGGCTAGCTCTGTTCACGTGAGCAGTGCTGGCCAATCTGAGGGCAGCAGGAAGTTTCTTGGGCAACCAAATGGACAGTATACATCAGGTAGTCTGAGAAGAGGTGCAGCCATCTTGGATAGTAGAAAAGGGGTTTGAGAATCGGTGGATCTGCAGCTAAAAGAAGGTCACCAGGCAAGTGATCTGTTCATTCTCTAGTTAATGGGAATTTTTTTTCTGGAACTGAAGGGTTGCTTTAAAGTTGGTGCTTACCGTGTACAATTCCTATTAGGCTTCTTTCGCACGTTTGTGCCCATGATGACATCTGGGACAAGAGGGTCAGTGGTACAGCCATGAAGAGGTCTGTGAAGGATCCGTGTTTGGTCCGTGTGTAATCCATGCACTGATAGCCCAATTTTTTTTTTCCAGAGCATATCCTAGCAACAATCTCTGAAAACCATGGATCAAACACAGATAGTGTTGTGGCCATGTGGCCATGATTTTTACAAACTCATAGACTATGATGTGCATGAGAGATCTGTAGTCATGGACAAAAATATGGCATCCTTCCATGGTGTCACCACGGATCCACAGACCGTGTAAAACCACAGGTGTGTGAATACCTACATTCAAGTCAGTGGATACACAAGAGGTCCATGGAGCACGCGGCCACGATTCACTAATGCGTGAAAGAGGTCTTAGGGAGACCCCCTGATAAGCTGATCACTTGGGTTTCCTCTGTGTGGACCCTCAAGCCGTTGTAGCTTGTGGAGGTACCTGGATATTGACAACGTAGAACACGTCAGAAGATGCTGATGAGTTTCCAATGCATAATGGAAGTTGTAAGTAAGGCCCCTTTCACACGGGCGAGTATTCTGCGCGGATGCGATGCGCGAGTTGAACGCATTGCACCCGCACTGAATCCTGACCCATTCATTTCTATGGGGCTGTACACACGAGCAGTGATTTTAAAAGCATCACTTGTGCGTTGCGTGAAAATCGCAGCATGCTCCTCTTTGTGCGTTTTTCACGTAACGCAGGCCCCATAGAAATTAATGGGGTTGCGTGAAAATCGCAAGCATCCGCAAGCAATTGCGGATGCGGTGCGATTTTCATGCATGGTTGCTAGGTGACGATCAGGAAGGGGACCCGATCATTATTATTTCCCCTTATAACATGGTTATAAGGGAAAATAATAGCATAACTGAATACAGAATGCATAGTACAATAGGGCTGGAGGGGTTAAAAAAAATAAAATAAAAATTTAACTCACCTTAATCCACTTGTTTGCGCAGCCGGCATCTCTTCTGTCTTCATCTGTGAGCAATAGGACCTTTGATAACGTCACTGCGTTCATCACATGATCCATCACCATGGTGATGGATCATGTGATGGACCATGTGATGAACGCAGTGACGTCATCAAAGGTCCTATTGCTCACAGATGAAGACAGAAGAGATGCCGGCTGCGCGAACAAGTGGATTAAGGAGAGTTAAATTATTTATATTTATTTTTTAACCCCTCCAGCCCTATTTTACTTAGCATTCTTCATTCAGAATGCTATTATTTTCCCTTATAACCAAGTAATAAGGGGAAATAATACAATCTACACAACATCTAACCCAAACCTGAACTTCTGTAAAGAAGTTCGGGTCTGGGTACCACAGTCAGTTTTTTATCACGCACGTGCAAAACACATTGCACCCGCGCGATAAAAACTGAATATCGGAACGCAAGCGCAGTCAAAACTGACTGCAATTGCGTTCCTACTCGCGCGGGTTTGCCGCTATGCAACGGGACGCATCCGGACCTAATCCGGACACGCTCGTCTGCAAGGGGCCTAAGGATGCTTTTTCTTTTTTCTAGAAAGAGCGCCCCTCTTGTCCATGGCTGTGTCTGGTATTGCAGCTCAGCCTTATTCACAGGAATGCTGTAGTATCCGACACAGAATTTGGATAAGCTTGGCGCTGTTGTCAGACCTCTTTTCCACAAACCCATTATACCACATAATTACTATCCTGCGGGCTGTTTCCTTTTCTAGTAGTTCATGCATGATGAAAGGATCAGGATTTTTCGCCCTGGAGCCGTGCCATGTTGTACCTCCGGCGGTGGGCTCAGGTATTCCTGACTTCCCCTGCACTCTCTATTGCCATTCCAATGCCTTTATCCGTATAACATTTTTGGCAAGGTGTGCTGCTCCGAGGCGTGGCCCCAGATTCACTCTCACACTCCTGACAGTGTCTACGTGCCGGGCTGGAGCTGACACATGGCGCTGTAATAATTAATATCCAGGGCTGCGGAGTGAAGAGTCTTCTTAATTAAGGGGAGCCAGCTACAAGACACACACATACAAGGATATAAAAGTGAAATAAAAATGGCTAGTCCTGGCATGCTGGGAATCTGCGGAGGCATCCCACGTGCTTCTACTCCACCAAAATCAATGATTGGCAGTTCGAAAGGCATGTGCGCTCTATAATAGCGGGGCCCAGAGAGGCAGCACTGTCTTCAGTGGCCCCCTATACATAAAAGCTGAGGGAATACTCTTATCATTTCTCCAGTTTCTATGATGAGAGATATACTTGCTCCCCGAGTTCTTAGAAATTGTTTAATCCTTCTACACCACACCTCCATAAAAGACACTTAAAGGGAATTTCCACATAGATAAAGCTGAGACAATCATGGAAAAAGCTGACGTATGGATACAAGGGCGGACATACCATAGGGAGTATGGAGGCCCAGCCCATGTTGGTTGTTGCGTGCCTTGTTTTATTAAGTTGTTTTAAAGGGTCACCGAATTTTGGTAAAACTTTTGATATGTCATAGAGACTGAGCACTAAGACCCCCACAGATTTTTAGAGAGAGGGGAGAGAAACGTTCACATATGGCTCTCTCGCTCCTTGCTGCAGAGGACGGGTCCATAGACTTCTCATGACCCCGTCTCCTACAGCGAGGAGAGGGAGCGCAATATGCACGTGCTTCCAGCATCAGACTGAAGTTCTTTTGGCCTACAAGAAGAAATTATTCTGAGGGCCCACCCTCTGTGTATATAGGACCTAAAGGGTCCATTTATAGTAGGGGTCCATTATTGTAAGAGCTTGGGCCCACCAGAGGATCCTCTGGTGGGCCAGTCCGACCCTACGTGCTTCTCTATGCTTTTTCTAGCGATCGTTGGGCATCTCACTTCTTAGAGCCTCATAGAGACTCCTATGTCTCATCAAATGTTTTACCAAATAGCAGTGACCCCTTAAGGTGGCCTTAGAATTAACCCAATGTAACTGATAAGGGACAAAAAAGCATCTAGTCCTCTTGTCCCAAGTAATTTGGCAGGGCCGGTGCTACCATAAGGCAGACCAAGCGGCTGCCTTAGGGCGCACCCTGGGGGAGGGCGGAAAAAAGTTACATGGAGGGGGAGAAATGTGACATGGAGGGCTGATGTGACATAGGGGGGTGATGTGACATGGGCGGCTGATGGCTTACATGGGGGCATGATGGCTGACATGGGGGCTGATGGCTGACATGGGGGCTGATGGCTGACATGGGGGCCTAATGGATGACATGGCGGCATGATGGCTGACATGGGGGGCTGATGGATGGGGGCTGATGTCTGACATGGGGGTCTGATCTGAGGTCTGATTAACATTGGGGGTCTGATTGGGGCTGTGAGCTGAGATCTGATTAACATTGGGGGTCTGATTGCTGGTCTGACCTGAGGTGTAATGGAAAATATTTTTTTCTTATTATCCTTCTCTAAAACCAAGAGGGCGAAAAAAACGGTCCTCAAACCAGCGATTGTCTGAAGCAGAGAGAAGATACCAGGACCACACAGAGGAGGAGCGAGCTGCTGCAGACGGGACCAGGGCCAGGTGAGCTGCAAGGGGGGGGGACGCCAAAATGTAACTTCGCTTGTGTTGGCAAAAATCCTTGCACCGTCCCTGTAATTTGGGGTTTGGTGGTGTCACAAGCCACATTTTAATCTTAGTTATATGGGTTCCTCTCAACTATCAAAGGGACAACCTATTTGAAGGTATATCCTATCCCCCAAAATCACAAGTGGGGGTCCAGGAGCTGGGCACCTACTGCTTATATGGGTTCCTCTCAACTATCGAAAGGGATAAACTAGTTGAAGGTAATATCCTATCCTACGAGTCAGGGTCCAGGAGCTGGGCACCTACTGAGAATAATAACAGCTCACAAAATCATGTAATGACCTGCATCCAGATTTACATTAGGAATCTTTTCCTCCAATTAAAATGATTGTGAAGAATTAGCAAAAAACATGGCTGCTTCCTTCCAAAATAAGGTGGGGGCTGTCCTATGGATAAGTGCCTTCAGAGCCTTATATATCTGTTAGTAAGTGGTCCAGTAAAGTGAGCAGCCTCCCTGGTGAAATTGGTCATCTGCATTATATATCTCCAGGTCTGGACCTACAATTTCCACACCAGTTTATGGCCCATATAGGCTAGACCAAGCCATGGGAATAGAAGCTCATAAAATCACAAGGGGGGGGGGGGGGTGTAAAACATTAAAGAAAGCTGTTCTGCTAAAGGGACAGACGTTAAGAGGACCATTAGGGTCTCCTTACAAATATGTGAATCTTAAACCTGTAGAAGGAAATGAGCAATGATAGCCTTGGAGGCGCACCGGTCAGGAGTCTATTCTTAGCTGCAGAGATGCACACATTACAGATTTTATTCATCATTCTTCAGGGATGACATAAGGTATTGCAGGTTGGGGATTTCCACTAAATGCCTGTCAGTTATGCATTAGATAGGATACCTGTCTAAACAGAGCGCCTGCCCTGACAGTGTTGTATGGAGAAAACACTCACACATTGCACCCAGCTAGTGCCGGGCTGGGTTCACATATATGAGCTGCGTCCAACCAGATGTTTTATGCTGGAGTCAGACACAACTGATGACATTTTTGTACACCGGCTCTGGGAGACATCTGGAGCTAAAACGATCCCATATAAAACCATGCTATCAGTTCTGCCATCAGTTTCCCTCCATCATTCCTGGTAGAAGAAATCTACAATGAATGGACGGGTATATGGAAATCCAGCTCTAAGAAATGCACCAGTGGTGCATCTGATTACTGATCTAGATGAACGTCTTCATGAGACATTTTATACCAACATACCGTATGCACCAGAATTTATCATGAGAGAGGATATAATGGCTTACATTGAAAAGCCAAATGGAATTATCTGATGTCAGGAGGGCTTCTACCTGCCACTTATCAGCGGCCGCTTAGAAGGTCTAGGAGATCTTTCCAAAGCCATGATATCTTAATTACTAAGGTTGCAATGTAATCACTTCAGGTGGAGATCACAGCCCTCCTTCTAGACCCCCGGTCTACAACATTTGGCTCCACTGGTGGTGCTAAAAGGCCAACTCCCAGCATACTCAGACTGAAGCGACAAAAGATGGAGACACTAATCTAGATCTTGACATTGCAGAACCTGCAGACATTGGCATAATGTCCCCTATATGTGAAACACCAGCATCATATCTCCACGCTGAGTGGTGATTCCCATAGTATGGCACGTGATGCCTGAGGCCTTTGATTGACTGCATCGGTCACGTGCTGGCGGCTTGTTAACAAAGACTGGTGGAGTGTTGGAGAATCTGCACTAGATCGGCAGGGAACTAAAGAGTGGAGTTGTATTTTCTGTGTCTTTTCTCAGAAACTGGAATATCCCTTTAAAGATAAGGCCGAATTAGCTCACCAGAGGATCCTCCAGTGGGACAAGAGTTTTACACAATGTTCAGCAGATGACTCCATTGACAACCAATTTACAACCCACCCCCTGGTGCTAGGGAATTAGTTAATATTATGAGGTGTCTGGTGATAATGCCATAGTTAAGGATGTAATTAAAAGTTTTGTGTGGTGGGCCCATGGCACTTCAATCAGTGACTGGTTGTAGGTATTGTACCACTGTGGGAACAAATGGAAAGACCCCCAAGTTTCTTTGATTACTGTCTGGCCACACTGCAAAAAATCGTTCAGGAATGGACTGAGGAACTTAAGTTGAAGGTGATGACTTGGCCCCCAAATCCCCCATATTGGAATCTGATCATTATATCTAGGATGTATTGGAAAAACAAATCCCATCCATGGAAGCAGACCCTCACAACTTGCAGGGCTTAAAAAACCTTCTGTTGACATCTTGGAAAACAACTTCAGGGGTCTTGTGGAATTCATTCCTTAGCAGGTCCAAGCAGTTTTGGAGGCATAAAGGGGGCCCTACACATAATTAGACAAGTGGTTCTAATGTTATGGCTGGTCAGTATATATGAATCATGACTTTAGGTTCCACTTAAAGTTCCACTTTCTCTTTTTCTAAACAATTACAATTGCAGTAGCCCAGAATAGGGTACTTTCAAATTGTTTCTTGTTGTAAAATGTTTTGATGTGTTTTATAACCCATATGGCTCTGTATGGATCAGTCAGCGTTAGCAATCCTGACTCTGCCCCTTTAGGAAGCTAGGTAATTGACCTAGTGCAACACGCCAGACCTGCAGGGTATAGCGAAGTGAGGTCACGGTTATGGGCAATCGAGGGTTGCTCACTGTATTGGAGAACCCTGGGCAGGCATGTGGCAGTGAAGGAGAGGTAGACACGGTTCCTCTGGGGCACACTCTGTATGTAGGGACCAGGCCTGATGGTGGATGAGGTGCCCTGGATGTTACGGGTATTTTGAGTGCCTGGGGCAAGGTCCCTTTAAGGTTCGTGACGCCAGTGCCTTTGACGGTGGCACACCGGTTGATAGTTGGAATAAGTGAGGTACACAGGTGGTGTAGTGAACCAAACGTTGCTTTACTTAACAGTCCAACTTTGTACATACAGATGGTAATACAGTCCTTTAGATCACAGCTTTACAAGCAGGCTTATTCCACAAGATGGCAGGTATTGATTATGCAAGATACTCAGAGGGTAAATCCACAATGCGCTCAGAATCAGGTTGTACCTTTCCTCAGAAATAGCGTACACTGTTCTTTCTAGAACTCCTGTCTGGCTTTCTATCCCAAGGCCCGGATGCCTAAATGGTGGCTTAAATCCTTGGTAAAATATATATATCTTCCTCTCGTATTAAATCCTTGCTTTGCTTTCTAATGCATCTGCCCATCAGTGTTACTTATCTTTGCTTGTAATATCCTGACTTGTCTGGTGAAGGACTGTGGGTTTCTCCCAGGAGGTTCTGTCCTGCTACTGGGGTATCTCAACTGAGCTAAGCTTAGCCTCAGGAGCTTCAGGCTGACAAGGTAACTCCTCTAGTCCCCTGGAATGAACTCGGTCTCCAAGCAGGCTGTACTCCATCTAGCCCCTTGGTGCAGCTAGAAACCAGGACTGTCCAGCTGCATGTCAGGAGGAGGCCCTCAGCATATCTTGGGCTGGTGCCTTCTCACTTCTGTCTCCACAGACTCCTGACTATGACCTTCCCACTCCCTGTCTGGGCCTGGACATTTATACTAGGGGCTCCCTATCTCCCTCTAGTGTCTGGGATGTCTAACTACACCCAACTAGGCCTGCAAAGCATATAACAGGGAAAAACATTGCATGTAAAACACACAGTAAATTATATTAAATGCATAGATCAATACAATATCACTGTCCCTTGTGAATAGAAGTACACGCTACCCAATTAACCCTTGTGTAGTGCCCACTCCTACCTAGTGGGACACTACACTAGGTCTACCCTTAGTTCAGTTAGGGTGACTATAGTATAGCTGGGGAGGTGAGAGGAGCTACATGTGCTCACACCGTGGAGCTTTGCTTCAAGAAAGCCAACTCTACTTGACAGTACTCTAGAAAGAGAGAAAATAAAGAATGAATGAACTAGACTGTCCAGAACCTGCATGGCTGAGCATTGGAGTCAATCAGTAAGATAATCGCTGTTTAAAGGGGTTATCCAGGAAAATATATTTATCCTTAAAAATAGATTATCAGTATCAGATCTGGAAGGGTGGGACACCCGGGACCCCCGGGACCCCCACCGATCAGCTGTTAGAAGAGCCCTTGAGCGCTGAAGCCTCTTCCTGGGCCATGTGACATCACTGTACATTGTACTAAAAGTAATCATAAAAACTAACTCAGTTAGTTCCCGGACCCTGATTTCCCTGAGAGTTTTAAGTAGCGTAGTTACCAAGTAGTTTGTGTAACTTATAAAGAGTGATTAATAAAAGATAACATTTTTATGATTACTAGTCAGAGAGGTTGCAAAAGTTACACTAAGGTCCGAGTTACCATCTAACCCTTTTTGTATAATATATATAGCGTCGCAACCTCCTGAGGGATCCTTCTGTTTGTTATTGAAATTAATCACTGTACATTGGTCACATGTAGGGATGAGCGAACTCGAACTGTATAGTTCGGGTTCGTACCGAATTTTGGGGTGTCCGTGACACGGACCCGAACCCGGACATTTTCGTAAAAGTCCGGGTTCGGGTTCGGTGTTCGTCGCTTTCTTCGCGCTTTTGTGACGCTTTCTTGGCGCTTTTTGAAAGGCTGCAAAGCAGCCAATCAACAAGCGTCATACTACTTGCCCCAAGAGGCCATCACAGCCATGCCTACTATTGGCATGGCTGTGATTGGCCAGAGCACCATGTGACCCAGCCTCTATTTAAGCTGGAGTCACATAGCGCCGCCCGTCACTCTGCTCTGATTAGCGTAGGGAGAGGTTGCGGCTGCGACAGTAGGGCGAGATTAGGCAGATTAACTCCTCCAAAGGACTTGATTAACTGATCGATCTGCAGCTGTGGATCATTGAGCTGCTGATCCTCAATTGCTCACTGTTTTTAGGCTGCCCAGACCGTTTGTCAGTCACATTTTTCTGGGGTGATCGGCGGCCATTTTGTGTCTTGTGGTGCGCCAGCACAAGCTGCGACCAAGTGCATTTAACCCTCAATGGTGTGGTTGTTTTTTGGCTAAAGCCTACATCAGGGTGAAGCTGTCACACCAAGTGCATTTAACCAGCAATAGTCTGTTCATTTTTTGGCCATATACAAAATCAGGGGCAAGCTGCGCCTGTCACCAAGTGCATTTAACCCTCAATGGTGTGGTTGTTTTTTGGCTAAAGCCTACATCAGGGTGAAGCTGTCACACCAAGTGCATTTAACCAGCAATAGTCTGTTCATTTTTTGGCCATATACTAAATCAGGGGCAAGCTGCGCCTGTCACCAAGTGCATTTAACCCTCAATGGTGTGGTTGTTTTTTGGCTAAAGCCTACATCAGGGTGAAGCTGTCACACCAAGTGCATTTAACCAGCAATAGTCTGTTTATTTTTTGGCCATATCCCAGTCTAATTCTGTCACTAAATCCATACCTGTCACCCAGCGCCTAAATACTAGGCCTCAAATTTATATCCCGCTAAATCTGTCCTTAGTGCTGTAGCTGGGCGAGTTATTTAGTGTCCGTTCAAGCACATTTCTTGTTCTGGGTTGAAATACAATTCCCAATTTAGCAATTTCATAATTTAGTGGTTTCTGCTATATCAGAGCTATTTGAAATCTATCCCTAAAAGGGTATATAATATTCAAGGTGCACATTGGGTCATTCAGAATAACTTCACACACACCCGCTACTGTGTATTTCCAAGTCTAATTCTGGCACTAAACCCATACCTGTCACCCAGCGCCTAAATACTAGGCCTCAAATTTATATCCCGCTAAATCTGTCCCTAGTGCTGTAGCTGGGCGAGTTATTTAGTGTCCGTTCAAGCACATTTCTTGTTCTGGGTTGAAATACAATTCCCAATTTAGCAATTTCATAATTTAGTGGTTTCTGCTATATCAGAGCTATTTGAAATCTATCCCTAAAAGGGTATATAATATTCAAGGTGCACATTGGGTCATTCAGAATAACTTCACACACACCCGCTACTGTGTATTTCCAAGTCTAATTCTGGCACTAAACCCATACCTGTCACCCAGCGCCTAAATACTAGGCCTCAAATTTATATCCCGCTAAATCTGTCCTTAGTGCTGTAGCTGGGCGAGTTATTTAGTGTCCGTTCAAGCACATTTCTTGTTCTGGGTTGAAATACAATTCCCAATTTAGCAATTTCATAATTTAGTGGTTTCTGCTATATCAGAGCTATTTGAAATCTATCCCTAAAAGGGTATATAATATTCAAGGTGCACATTGGGTCATTCAGAATAACTTCACACACACCCGCTACTGTGTATTTCCAAGTCTAATTCTGGCACTAAACCCATACCTGTCACCCAGCGCCTAAATACTAGGCCTCAAATTTATATCCCGCTAAATCTGTCCTTAGTGCTGTAGCTGGGCGAGTTATTTAGTGTCCGTTCAAGCACATTTCTTGTTCTGGGTTGAAATACAATTCCCAATTTAGCAATTTCATAATTTAGTGGTTTCTGCTATATCAGAGCTATTTGAAATCTATCCCTAAAAGGGTATATAATATTCAAGGTGCACATTGGGTCATTCAGAATAACTTCACACACACCCGCTACTGTGTATTTCCAAGTCTAATTCTGGCACTAAACCCATACCTGTCACCCAGCGCCTAAATACTAGGCCTCAAATTTATATCCCGCTAAATCTGTCCTTAGTGCTGTAGCTGGGCGAGTTATTTAGTGTCCGTTCAAGCACATTTCTTGTTCTGGGTTGAAATACAATTCCCAATTTAGCAATTTCATAATTTAGTGGTTTCTGCTATATCAGAGCTATTTGAAATCTATCCCTAAAAGGGTATATAATATTCAAGGTGCACATTGGGTCATTCAGAATAACTTCACACACACCCGCTACTGTGTATTTCCAAGTCTAATTCTGGCACTAAACCCATACCTGTCACCCAGCGCCTAAATACTAGGCCTCAAATTTATATCCCGCTAAATCTGTCCCTAGTGCTGTAGCTGGGCGAGTTATTTAGTGTCCGTTCAAGCACATTTCTTGTTCTGGGTTGAAATACAATTCCCAATTTAGCAATTTCATAATTTAGTGGTTTCTGCTATATCAGAGCTATTTGAAATCTATCCCTAAAAGGGTATATAATATTCAAGGTGCACATTGGGTCATTCAGAATAACTTCACACACACCCGCTACTGTGTATTTCCAAGTCTAATTCTGGCACTAAACCCATACCTGTCACCCAGCGCCTAAATACTAGGCCTCAAATTTATATCCCGCTAAATCTGTCCCTAGTGCTGTAGCTGGGCGAGTTATTTAGTGTCCGTTCAAGCACATTTCTTGTTCTGGGTTGAAATACAATTCCCAATTTAGCAATTTCATAATTTAGTGGTTTCTGCTATATCAGAGCTATTTGAAATCTATCCCTAAAAGGGTATATAATATTCAAGGTGCACATTGGGTCATTCAGAATAACTTCACACACACCCGCTACTGTGTATTTCCAAGTCTAATTCTGGCACTAAACCCATACCTGTCACCCAGCGCCTAAATACTAGGCCTCAAATTTATATCCCGCTAAATTTGTCCCTAGTGCTGTAGCTGGGCGAGTTATTTAGTGTCCGTTCAAGCACATTTCTTGTTCTGGGTTGAAATACAATTCCCAATTTAGCAATTTCATAATTTAGTGGTTTCTGCTATATCAGAGCTATTTGAAATCTATCCCTAAAAGGGTATATAATATTCAAGGTGCACATAGGGTCATTCAGAATAACTTCACACACCCGCTACTGTGCATTTCCAAATCTAATTCTGTCACTAAACCCATACCTGTCACCCAGCGCCTAAATACTAGGCCTCAAATTTATATCCCGCTAAATCTCTCGTTACCGCTGTCCTGTTGTGGCTGGGAAAGTTATTTAGTGTCCGTCAAAGCACATTTTTTGTTCTGGGTTGAAATACAATTCCCAATTTAGCAATTTCATAATTTAGTCGTTTCTGCTATATCAGAGCTATTTGAAATCTATCCCTAAAAGGGTAGATCATATTGAAGGTGCACATAGGGTCATTCAGAATAACTTCACACACACGCTTCTGTGCATTTCCAAGTCTAATTCTGTCACTAAATCCATACCGGTCACCCAGCGCCTAAATACTAGGCCTCAAATTTATATCCCGCTGAATTTGAATACAATACATTGGGCCAAATAATATATTTGTTGTTGTGGTGAACCATAACAATGAGAAAAACATCTAGTAAGGGACGCGGACGTGGACATGGTCGTGGTGGTGTTAGTGGACCCTCTGGTGCTGGGAGAGGACGTGGCCGTTCTGCCACATCCACACGTCCTAGTGTACCAACTACCTCAGGTCCCAGTAGCCGCCAGAATTTACAGCGATATATGGTGGGGCCCAATGCCGTTCTAAGGATGGTAAGGCCTGAGCAGGTACAGGCATTAGTCAATTGGGTGGCCGACAGTGGATCCAGCACGTTCACATTATCTCCCACCCAGTCTTCTGCAGAAAGCGCACAGATGGCGCCTGAAAACCAACCCCATCAGTCTGTCACATCACCCCCATGCATACCAGGGAAACTGTCTCAGCCTCAAGTTATGCAGCAGTCTCTTATGCTGTTTGAAGACTCCGCTGGCAGGGTTTCCCAAGGGCATCCACCTAGCCCTTCCCCAGCGGTGAAAGACATAGAATGCACTGACGCACAACCACTTATGTTTCCTGATGATGAGGACATGGGAATACCACCTCAGCATGTCTCTGATGATGACGAAACACAGGTGCCAACTGCTGCGTCTTTCTGCAGTGTGCAGACTGAACAGGAGGTCAGGGATCAAGACTGGGTGGAAGACGATGCAGGGGACGATGAGGTCCTAGACCCCACATGGAATGAAGGTCGTGCCACTGACTTTCACAGTTCGGAGGAAGAGGCAGTGGTGAGACCGAGCCAACAGCGTAGCAAAAGAGGGAGCAGTGGGCAAAAGCAGAACACCCGCCGCCAAGAGACTCCGCCTGCTACTGACCGCCGCCATCTGGGACCGAGCACCCCAAAGGCAGCTTCAAGGAGTTCCCTGGCATGGCACTTCTTCAAACAATGTGCTGACGACAAGACCCGAGTGGTTTGCACGCTGTGCCATCAGAGCCTGAAGCGAGGCATTAACGTTCTGAACCTGAGCACAACCTGCATGACCAGGCACCTGCATGCAAAGCATGAACTGCAGTGGAGTAAACACCTTAAAACCAAGGAAGTCACTCAGGCTCCCCCTGCTACCTCTTCTGCTGCTGCCGCCTCGGCCTATTCTGCTGCTGCCGCCTCGGCCTCTTCCTCCGCCTCTGGAGGAACGTTGGCACCTGCCGCCCAGCAAACAGGGGATGTACCACCAACACCACCACCACCACCTCCGTCACCAAGCGTCTCAACCATGTCACACGCCAGCGTTCAGCTCTCCATCTCACAAACATTTGATAGAAAGCGTAAATTCCCACCTAGCCACCCTCGATCCCTGGCCCTGAATGCCAGCATTTCTAAACTACTGGCCTATGAAATGCTGTCATTTAGGCTGGTGGACACAGACAGCTTCAAACAGCTCATGTCGCTTGCTGTCCCACAGTATGTTGTTCCCAGCCGGCACTACTTCTCCAAGAGAGCCGTGCCTTCCCTGCACAACCAAGTATCCGATAAAATCAAGTGTGCACTGCGCAACGCCATCTGTGGCAAGGTCCACCTAACCACAGATACGTGGACCAGTAAGCACGGCCAGGGACGCTATATCTCCCTAACTGCACACTGGGTAAATGTAGTGGCAGCTGGGCCCCAGGCGGAGAGCTGTTTGGCGCACGTCCTTCCGCCGCCAAGGATCGCAGGGCAACATTCTTTGCCTCCTGTTGCCACCTCCTCCTTCTCGGCTTCCTCCTCCTCTTCTTCCACCTGCTCATCCAGTCAGCCACACACCTTCACCACCAACTTCAGCACAGCCCGGGGTAAACGTCAGCAGGCCATTCTGAAACTCATATGTTTGGGGGACAGGCCCCACACCGCACAGGAGTTGTGGCGGGGTATAGAACAACAGACCGACGAGTGGTTGCTGCCGGTGAGCCTCAAGCCCGGCCTGGTGGTGTGTGATAATGGGCGAAATCTCGTTGCAGCTCTGGGACTAGCCAATTTGACGCACATCCCTTGCTTGGCGCATGTGCTGAATTTGGTGGTGCAGAAGTTCATTCACAACTACCCCGACATGTCAGAGCTGCTGCATAAAGTGCGGGCCGTCTGTTCGCGCTTCCGGCGTTCACATCCTGCTGCTGCTCGCCTGTCTGCGCTACAGCGTAACTTCGGCCTTCCCGCTCACCGCCTCATATGCGACGTGCCCACCAGGTGGAACTCCACCTTGCACATGCTGGACAGACTGTGCGAGCAGCAGCAGGCCATAGTGGAGTTTCAGCTGCAGCACGCACGGGTCAGTCGCACTACAGAACAGCACCACTTCACCACCAATGACTGGGCCTCCATGCGAGACCTGTGTGCCCTGTTGCGCTGTTTCGAGTACTCCACCAACATGGCCAGTGGCGATGACACCGTTATCAGCGTTACAATACCACTTCTATGTCTCCTTGAGAAAACACTTAGGGCGATGATGGAAGAGGAGGTGGCCCAGGAGGAGGAGGAGGAGGAGGAAGAGGGGTCATTTTTAGCACTTTCAGGCCAGTCTCTTCGAAGTGACTCAGAGGGAGGTTTTTGGCAACAGCAGAGGCCAGGTACAAATGTGGCCAGCCAGGGCCCACTACTGGAGGACGAGGAGGACGAGGATGAGGAGGAGGTGGAGGAGGATGAGGATGAAGCATGGTCACAGCGGGGTGGCACCCAACGCAGCTCGGGTCCATCACTGGTGCGTGGCTGGGGGGAAAGGCAGGACGATGACGATACGCCTCCCACAGAGGACAGCTTGTCCTTACCCCTGGGCAGCCTGGCACACATGAGCGACTACATGCTGCAGTGCCTGCGCAACGACAGCAGAGTTGCCCACATTTTAACCTGTGCGGACTACTGGGTTGCCACCCTGCTGGATCCACGCTACAAAGACAATGTGCCCACCTTACTTCCTGCACTGGAGCGTGATAGGAAGATGCGCGAGTACAAGCGCACGTTGGTAGACGCGCTACTGAGAGCATTCCCAAATGTCACAGGGGAACAAGTGGAAGCCCAAGGCCAAGGCAGAGGAGGAGCAAGAGGTCGCCAAGGCAGCTGTGTCACGGCCAGCTCCTCTGAGGGCAGGGTTAGCATGGCAGAGATGTGGAAAACTTTTGTCAACACGCCACAGCTAACTGCACCACCACCTGATACGCAACGTGTTAGCAGGAGGCAACATTTCACTAACATGGTGGAACAGTACGTGTGCACACCCCTCCACGTACTGACTGATGGTTCGGCCCCATTCAACTTCTGGGTCTCTAAATTGTCCACGTGGCCAGAGCTAGCCTTTTATGCCTTGGAGGTGCTGGCCTGCCCGGCAGCCAGCGTTTTGTCTGAACGTGTATTCAGCACGGCAGGGGGCGTCATTACAGACAAACGCAGCCGCCTGTCTACAGCCAATGTGGACAAGCTGACGTTCATAAAAATGAACCAGGCATGGATCCCACAGGACCTGTCCGTCCCTTGTCCAGATTAGACATTAACTACCTCCCCATAACCATATATTATTGGACTCCAGGGCACTTCCTCATTCAATCCTATTTTTATTTTCATTTTACCATTATATTGCGAGGCTACCCAAAGTTGAATGAACCTCTCCTCTGCCTGTGTGCTAGGCCTAAATATATGCCAATGGACTGTTGCAGTGGTGGGTGACGTGAAGCCTCATTCTCTGCTATGACATGCAGACTAATTCTCTGCTGACATGAAGACAGATTCTCTGTTACGGGACCTCCCTCCTCTGCCTGGGTGCTGGGCCTAAATATATGCCAATGGACTGTTGCAGTGGTGGGTGACGTGAAGCCTGATTCTCTGCTATGACATGCAGACTAATTCTCTGCTGACATGAAGACAGATTCTCTGTTACGGGACCTCTCTCCTCTGCCTGTGTGTGTGCTGGGCCTAAATATATGCCAATGGACTGTTGCAGTGGTGGCTGACGTGAAGCCTCATTCTCTGCTATGACATGCAGACTAATTCTCTGCTGACATGAAGCCAGATTGTCTGTTACGGGACCTCTCTCCTCTGCCTGTGTGTGTGCTGGGCCTAAATATATGCCAATGGACTGTTGCAGTGGTGGCTGACGTGAAGCCTCATTCTCTGCTATGACATGCAGACTAATTCTCTGCTGACATGAAGACAGATTCTCTGTTACGGGACCTCCCTCCTCTGCCTGGGTGCTGGGCCTAAATATATGCCAATGGACTGTTGCAGTGGTGGCTGACGTGAAGCCTCATTCTCTGCTATGACATGCAGACTAATTCTCTGCTGACATGAAGACAGATTCTCTGTTACGGGACCTCCCTCCTCTGCCTGGGTGCTGGGCCTAAATATATGCCAATGGACTGTTGCAGTGGTGGGTGACGTGAAGCCTCATTCTCTGCTATGACATGCAGACTAATTCTCTGCTGACATGAAGACAGATTCTCTGTTACGGGACCTCCCTCCTCTGCCTGGGTGCTGGGCCTAAATATATGCCAATGGACTGTTGCAGTGGTGGGTGACGTGAAGCCTGATTCTCTGCTATGACATGCAGACTAATTCTCTGCTGACATGAAGACAGATTCTCTGTTACGGGACCTCTCTCCTCTGCCTGTGTGTGTGCTGGGCCTAAATATATGCCAATGGACTGTTGCAGTGGTGGCTGACGTGAAGCCTCATTCTCTGCTATGACATGCAGACTAATTCTCTGCTGACATGAAGCCAGATCGTCTGTTACGGGACCTCTCTGCTCTGCCTGTGTGCTAGGCCTAAATATATGCCAATGGACTGTTGCAGTGGTGGGTGACGTGAAGCCTCATTCTCTGCTATGACATGCAGACTGATTCTCTGCTGTCATGAAGCCAGATTGTCTGTTACGGGACCTCTCTGCTCTGCCTGTGTGCTAGGCCTAAATATATGCCAATGGACTGTTGCAGTGGTGGGTGACGTGAAGCCTCATTCTCTGCTATGACATGCAGACTGATTCTCTGCTGACATGAAGCCAGATTGTCTGTTACGGGACCTCTCTCCTCTGCCTGTGTGCTAGGCCTAAATATATGCCAATGGACTGTTGCAGTGGTGGCTGACGTGAAGCCTCATTCTCTGCTATGACATGCAGACTAATTCTCTGCTGACATGAAGCCAGATTGTCTGTTACGGGACCTCTCTCCTCTGCCTGGGTGCTGGGCCTAAATTTATGACAATGGACTGTTGCAGTGGTGGCTGACGTGAAGCCTGATTCTCTGCTATGACATGCAGACTGATTCTCTGCTGACATGAAGCCAGATCCTCTGTTACGGGACCTCTCTCCTCTGCCTGTGTGTGTGCTGGGCCTAAATATATGCCAATGGACTGTTGCAGTGGTGGCTGACGTGAAGCCTCATTCTCTGCTATGACATGCAGACTGATTCTCTGCTGACATGAAGCCAGATTCTCTGTTACGGGACCTCTCTCCTCTGCCTGTGTGTGTGCTGGGCCTAAATATATGCCAATGGACTGTTGCAGTGGTGGCTGACGTGAAGCCTCATTCTCTGCTATGACATGCAGACTAATTCTCTGCTGACATGAAGACAGATTCTCTGTTACGGGACCTCCCTCCTCTGCCTGGGTGCTGGGCCTAAATATATGCCAATGGACTGTTGCAGTGGTGGCTGACGTGAAGCCTCATTCTCTGCTATGACATGCAGACTAATTCTCTGCTGACATGAAGACAGATTCTCTGTTACGGGACCTCTCTCCTCTGCCTGGGTGCCGGGGCCTAAATATCTGAGAATGGACTGTTCCAGTGGTGGGTGACGGGAAGCCAGATTCTCTGCTATGGAACCTCTCTCCAATTGATTTTGGTTAATTTTTATTTATTTAATTTTTATTTTAATTCATTTCCCTATCCACATTTGTTTGCAGGGGATTTACCTACATGTTGCTGCCTTTTGCAGCCCTCTAGCTCTTTCCTGGGCTGTTTTACAGCCTTTTTAGTGCCGAAAAGTTCGGGTCCCCATTGACTTCAATGGGGTTCGGGTTCGGGACGAAGTTCGGATCGGGTTCGGATCCCGAACCCGAACATTTCCGGGATGTTCGGCCGAACTTCTCGAACCCGAACATCCAGGTGTTCGCTCAACTCTAGTCACATGCCCTTGTTGCAGCTCAGCCCCATTCAAGTCATGGGAGCTGAGCTGCAATACCAATCACTGCCACTATACGATGATACGATGTACAGCGCTGTCCTTGGAAAGTTGCCGGGAGCCTGCATCACTCACCAGAGCTCCGCTGAGCGCAGTGGGGAAGCCGGGACTTGGACCACCGCTGATGTGATAATGATGACCTGTCATCATTATCTTTTCCAGGATAACCCCTTTAAGGCTGATGGAGACTTTACTGCAGTGAGAGAGACATTGGTAATACATCCTTCACACTTGGACATGGTCCTGGCCAGCCATATCTTACCTCTGTACCCCTCAGCTTTACAGCCACCATTAATAGAATAATATTGCCAGCCTTAGATTCTACAGAGATAGAGAGACTTTAGTGAGATAGAGGGAAGGAGTACTACAACCCCCATCCTTACGTATATCCAAATATTGCTATCACAAAAGAATTTGCACTGTGAATTGTTTGAAACTGTGTTTGATACCGTTGGGTGTACTACAACTCCCATTCTGCACCTTAGCACAGAGAGACTTGTCTATTTTCTACAACTGTCCTGGTTACTGACTCCAGCCCCATTTGCCGGCTAAAGCACCTACATCTCCTTCCTTGCAACCGTACAACTCTCTTAACACCAAGGGCACCCCAACTACCACCAGGTAGGAGCCTCAACATCAGGGTGTCCCTAGGGAGCATCGATGTGAGGATTGCCATTGTGAATAACTGTTGCAGCCAGTGCCACTCCCACTCCCATCCTCAACCCACAATTCCATTCCAAATGTAAACTGAGAAGTCTTCATCATCATCATCATCTTCCAAATGCATGGAATTACTGCTCTGCAACAGCATGACTCCTACTGAGTAGTAAGCAGCGTCAAACTACCCCCCCCCCCCCAGACCCTCCTCACATGTTTCTAGACACCCCTGTGATTTTAACGCTTGACCTCCTGTCCTGGGAGTTCTCCCGTCTGACACAGATCATATCCTCCCCTGCTGCATTTTATTGGCATAGTCAGAGCATGGCTCACAGATGTTTTCGGCACAATGGTTGGGGGCAGTGTCTACCGTCTGGGCACCCACTGACTCACCTGTTCTGTTATTCTTGTTGCTTAGGGAGAAGGGTGGTTGTAAATGTCGAATAGCTTAGGAACGGCAATGTTTATAGACTCTTGCATCGTCCTTGGCTCCCAGCGAACCTTCTTAGAGGTGCAGCAGCACTCTTACATCCCAGAGGGCCTCTTGCCCCCACAGGGCTTACTATGAAGAACCTGAAAAGTAATGTAATATGTTTGTGTTCTCTATAACTCATTTTCAGCGAACTCTCGAAGGTAGAAATAAAACCTAGGAGGTCTGCCAGGTAGAATAAGGCGTACCCAGAACCGTTACATTATCTCGTACATTTTGGAGAAGAATGTTGGATGGGATAAGATATAGACTGTGAATAATCTGTACAAACATGGAAGACAATGTGCTACCAGGACAGGCCCTTCATGACCGCACACGACATGGGTTCATTGGTGGGGAAGATCAAGAGCTGCATGAAATTGAATGTTCTTGCACCCATGATCTTAACAGTTAAAACAACAATCTATATATACATCTATATCTACAGTTTTCTCTTGGTTCAGTGGAGCTGCATGTCAGGACAGGAGACTCGGCAAGGAACTGGCTTGTAGATCGGAGGTGGAGACTTGGGAGCATTCCTCCAGGTAAACGTGTTACGCTGCTCTGTGCTTGAAGTGGTTGCAGAATCGGAACATTTCACTGTGTACTCACATAAGTCCTGACAAACAAAGCTTTCACCAACCGCAAACATTATCCCGGTCGCTTTGAGGAAAGAAGGAACCAGGGCAGGACAAGTGCAAAAAAGGGGCATCACTGTAGTCAGACAAGCGTCCACATACCACGGAAAATTTTCTGTGAAAAATTATTTCAGCCATAATAATATTTAAAAATGATCACAGTGCTGGAGGTCTTTATGAATTATGGAACACAACACAAAATAGTTGCAATCCAAGCTTTTGGTCTCTGATGTAGCTCAGCTCATTCTTTTCTGCAGACACGGCTCATTTCAGGTGTTGCCAATGGTTGAGAACTGGTCGAATCCAAAATTGCTAAGTTGTCCCGGACCTGAAGTGGCAAAGTGTCCCCAATCCACCAAGTATTAATGGTACCTGAATACAGAGGTCCACTCGACACACGTTTGTGTTTTTTTGGTATCCTTGCTCAGGTTCTCCTGGGGCATTTAGTATGTCCACACAGGACATACGTGCTGCAGAGTTTTACCATTTCCATAAGGTGAATGCTGTGGCAAATTTGCATGTAACAGCAGTGCCCAAAAGCAGGGGATATCTGCAATGGTTTGTTACGCAATATATTGTTATGTATGGTCATGTTATGTTTTGTGCCCAGCATAGCCATGTATGGATGACACAGCTGGGGTTAACAATCCTGGCTCAGCCATTGTAGGAGGTTAGATGTGGGCTGGCCCCACTCCTAACCTTAGGTCAGTTTAGACTGGAAGGAAGCTGTGACTTGTGCTCCTTTATCTTAGGTCCAAAACGCTACAGAGACTCACTGATCTCTGCATGATCTACAGAAGTAGAGAAGAAGAAAGACAAGGGAGAGAATTGGAGAACTTCGAATTTGCAAGACCAAGCATTGGACTTAGTAAGATAACCTGCTACTAAAAGCTTTTAAGACTTTACTGCAGTGAGGAGAATACTGTTAAGACACCGCTCACACCTGATTATGACCTGGCCAGTCGCCTCTAACGCTCTGTATCCCTGAGTGGACATTACAGCCACCATTACAGGAGTACTTCCATAGATTCTACAGGAAGAGAATTGAAACAGATAGTTAGGGAAGATGCCCATAACTCCCATCCTTGCCTAAATCCATACATCATTATCTGGGAAGAATTGCATTGTGTACAGTTGGAACTGTATTTCGCTATAGCTGGATGTATTATAACTCCTGTTTTCCCCTACAGAAGAGAGACGTCTATTCTGTTAAATTTGGCCTGGTTACTGGTTCTTGCACCATACGACAGCCATTGCATTCTGCCCATTCTGTCTTTCACCCATACAAACACTTAACATCATGGACACCCCAAGTGCGCCTTGAAGGAAGAAAGGTTGTACTCTCCTTTCACTGCACAGCCCTAGGGAGCAACAGTGTGATTAACTGTTACAGCCAGAACAACTACCACTTCCATCATCTTACACACAGAGAGCATCTTACACAAAGAAACCAATCCAGTAAAGAGTTATGACACTTGCTTACATGATACGGCTCTACTTGGTGTTCAGAATGTATGGCATTGTGCATGTCTATCTCCTGAGATGTGTGCTGTTAGTCACACATGATCAGTCAGTCTCCTTACAGCCAGGTCTTTGAATAGTGATCCTCTATTCACTGCAGGAAAGCCAATAGAAACAGACTTCTGTCCTGTTTGTCAGGGCGGGATCAGACAAATAAAAGCAGCCAAACTAGAGATTCATTGCCAAAGAGAGTAAAACTAACCCTAAAATGTTCTTCAATTATATAAATGGTAAAAAGTATAACTCTGAAGGTGTCAGCCCTTTACAGAGTAAGGAGGGGGGAGTTGCATAGACTGATGAGGAGAAAGCATGTATTTACTGAAGCATGTATTCAGATGAAATGCAGAATGTAAAAGTAAATTCCCCATTAAAAGTGCCCTGTTTGACCAAGGAAGAAGTACAGCAGAGTCTTAAAAAGATTAAAATAGACAAATGGCCGGGACCAGATGGCATGGACGCCTGTATCCTAAGAGAATTAAGTAATGTCATAGCCAGACCCTTATTTCTGATATTTAAGGACTCTATAATTAAAGGGAGTGTTCCACAGGATTGGTGCATAGCAAATGTGGTGCCAATATTCAAAAAGGGTCCAGAAACAGAGCTCGGAAACTATAGGCTGGTAAGTTTATCATCTGTCGTGGGTAAACAGTTTGAAGGCTTTCTAAGAGATGCTATCTTGGAGTATGTCAATAAAAATAAGCAAATAACGCCATATCAGCATGGCTTAATGAGGGATTGGTCATGTCAAACTAATTTAATCAGTTTTTATGAGGAGGTAAGTTCTAGACTTGACCTCGGCAAATCAATGGATGTCGTATATCTTGACTTCTCCAAAGCATTTGATACGGTACCACATAAAAGGTTAGTATATAAAATGAGAATGCTCGGACTGGGAGAAAACGTCTGTATGTGGGTAAGTAAGCAACTGGCTCAGTAATAGAAAACAGAGGGTGGTTATTAATGGTACACACTCATATTGGGTCACTGTCACTAGTGGAGTACCTCAGGGGTCAGTACTAGGCCTTATTCTCTTCAATATATTTATTAATGATCTTGTAAAAGGCTTGCACAGTAAAATAAACCATTTTGCAGATGACACTAAACTGTGTAAAGTCATTTACACAGAAGAGGACAGTATACTGTATATATATACTACAGAGGACAGTATACGGCTGCAGATGGATCTGGATAGATTGGAGGCTTGGGCAAAGAAGTGGCAGATGAGGTTTAACACTGACAAATGTAAGGTTATGAACATGGGTAGGAATAATGCAAGTCACCCGTACATTCTAAATGGTAAAAACTGGGCAACACTGACATGGAAAAGGACCTAGGACTTTTAGTGAACCAAAAACTAAGCTGTAGAAACCAGTGTCAGGCAGCTGCTGCCAAGACCAATAAGATATTGGGTGGCATCAAAAGGGGCATAGATTCCCGTGATGAGAACCTAGCCCAACCACTTTACAAATCACTAGTCAGACCACACATGGAGTACTGTGTACAGTTCTGGGCTCCTGTGAACAAGGCAGACATAGCAGAGCTGGAAAGGGTGCAGAGGAGGGCAACTAAAGTAATAACTGGAATGGGGCAACTACAGTACCCTGAAAGATGATCAACATTAGGGTTATTCACTTTAGAAAAAAGTCAACTGAGGGGAGATCTAATAACTATGTATAAATATATCAGGGGACAGTACAGAGATCTCTCCCATCATCTGTTGATCCCCAGGACTGTGACTGTGACGAGGGGACATCCTCTGCGTCTGGAGGAAAGAAGGTTTTTACACAAACATAGAAGAGGATTCTTTACGGTAAGAGCAGTGAGACTATGGAGCTCTCTGCCTGAGGAGGTGGTGATGGTGAGTACAATAAAGGAATTCAAGAGGGGCCTGGATGTATTTCTGGAGCGTAATAATATTACAGACTATAGCTACTAGAGAGGGGTCGCTGATCCAGGGAGTTATTCTGATTGCCTGATTGGAGTCGGGAAGGAATTTTTCCGCCTAAAGTGGGGAAAATTGGCTTTTACCTCACAGGGCTTTTTGCCTTCCTCTGGATCAACTTGCAGGATAACAGGCCGAACTGGATCGACAAATGTCTTTTTTCAGCCTTATAAACTATGTTACTATGATCAGAGGCCCTGCAGTAGCATGGCAGTATAGCTGATAAGACTCCTTCTGCAAGGTAAATATGAAGGGACTATAGTGTCAGCTGCCAGAGGGGGAAGAAGACTGATTCTGTCCAGAGCGTGCACCTAGGATAACCAAGAGAGATGTTTGGAAACAAACACGCTGAAAAATTACTATTATTTTTTTATGCTAGACAGCGAGAAGCATCAGAGCCTGTGCAGTATCATGGCCGAATAGCTGAGAAGACTTCTTCTGCAGGGGTAGTAAGAAGAGACTATAGTGCGAGCTGCCAGTGGGGGGTAGAAACTGATTCTATCCAGAGCCTGCACCAAGCAGCACCAAAGGAGACACATGGAAAGAAACATGATAAAAATGCTATTTGTTATGCTGGAAACCTGGAAGGATCAGGGCTTGTGCAGTAACATGGCAGAAAAGCTGAGAAGACTGCTTCTGCAGGAAAACTAAGAAGAGGATATATTGCTAGCTGCCAGAGAGGAAGGATACTGTTTCTGTCCAAAGCCCGCCCCCAGCAGCCCCAAGGGAGACACATGGAAGCAACCATTATAAAAATGCTATTTTTCATGCTAGAAATAGGGAAGAATCAGAGCCTGTGCAGTAGCATGGCAGAATAGCTGAGAAGACTGTTTCTGCAGGAGAACTAAGAAGATATTATATTGCTAGCTTCCAGAGAGGAAGGAGACTGTTTCTGTCCAGAGCCCGCTCCCAGCAGCACCAAGGGAGACACATGGATGCAAACATGATGGTAATTGTAGAAACCGGATGGATCAAAGCCTGTGCAGGAGCATGGCAGTACTGCTGAGAAGACTCCTTCTGCAGGGTAAGAAGAGACTATCCTGTCAGCTGCCAGAAGAGGAAGGAAACTAATTCTGCTCAGAGTCCATCCAACTTTTTTTAATGCAAAAAACATTATCATGAAAATGAATCATGTCATAACCCCTTTACTTACTATATCACCCCCTCCCCCAAGCCATATTGGCCCAGTCATCTGCACCTGACATGAAATGACTACAAAGTGTACTCCGGCAGCCCCACCGCATAAGGAGTGTCTGAACTACTGCTGAACCTGATGGGGTTATTACACTTATTAAAGATGCAGTGCCTCAGGGACCCCAGAAGCTCAGCTCACGGGGAATCAGTTGAATATAATTATCCGGAATAAAACCGTGGTGTTTAGATAAGCTACCAAGAGGAGTCTGAACGGGCCGAGGCCTGGAGGGGAAAGACCGGGGAGAAGATACGGCGAGGAAAGCCAAGAAACAAGTGAAACGTGACATTGAGGCGGCGGTGATGGATGAGGGCAGGTTGTTGACATTACTAATTCATTCCTAAATGATGCACCTTTACCTGGATCCTGCATTCCCCTCAGCGTCGTCAGCAAGGTGCTCCAGGCATTCCTGTTAACTCCTTGTTTTTCCGGAGCAGAAATAGAGCCAACATCGAAAATCAGCGGCAGAGCAAGCTGCCAGCAAGGAGGCTAATGGCGGCCAATCATATCATCATGTGGTTCAGTTACTTTCCATTTCTATTCACTGAAAGCAAGCGGATATCTGAACCTCTGAACCAAATTAATGGCGAGAAATTGAAACACTACCTATAGTAGAAAGCTGTTCATCTTTTTATTTTTCAATTCTGAAATCCACTTTAACCCCTTGAGGATATAGTTTTTTTGTTTTGTTTTTTGCATCACTTTTTTGTTGTTTTTTGTGTAAGAATGTCCTATCTTTGTCAGCAACATGGACAAGATTCGGATATGTTCTATATTTTTTTTTAAATTAAAGTGCGGATGCGGACAGCACATGGTGTGCTGTCCGTGTCTTTTTTGTGGCCCCCGCATGAATGGGTCCACATCTAATCTGCAAAAAAGAAATGTGGATCGGATGTGAATCAATAATATGTTTGTGTGCATGGGGCCTTAAAGTAATATCACAGGGTACATATAGTATACTGAGGATTTTTCTTAATTTTTTTTTGAGGGGGATTGGATAAAATAAGGGATTTTGCCCTTGATTTCGGATTTTGCAGTATTTACTAAGCATGTTACCTTACTTACTGCGGGTAAGTATGATTACAGACTGGCTTTCTTTAGGCCCCATTTGCAACTGAAACTGACCAGCACCCTGCAAATGCATTGCAGGGTGCCGATGGGGTGACAGAGGGATCCCCTCACTCTGTAAGGGCTCTTAGATGCCACCATTGCTAAAAGGTTAACATAGCAGCAGATGAGTCATTTGCCCCTTAACCATTACTTGCATCCCCAGCCTCCTCTTTACTACTGCAATGTCTGTGTGTCAGTTTTCACTGTAGTTCTGGCATGCTATTTAGGAACCTTGATAGAAGTAGATCAGTCAATGGGATGATGAACTCTGATCAATGATAGGTAAAATACAGATCTATCCCCATTGTGTATCCAGGGTTATTTCGCCTCTTTATAAACCTCTCATCAGGGATGCACTGGAAACTTAAAGAGGCCCTGGATAAAAAAAACTAAAACTGGCCCCATGTTGTAGGCAGGACCAGCAATACCACAGTGCAGCACAGAATACTGCCCCAGCAGAACCAGATACCACAGTGCAGCACAGAATACTGCCCCAGCAGAACCAGATACCATAGTGCAGCACAGAATACTGCTCCAGCAGAACCAGATACCACAGTGCAGCACAGAATACTGCCCCAGCAGAACCAGATACCACAGTGCAGCACAGAATACTGCCCCAGCAGAACCAGATACCACAGTGCAGCACAGAATACTGCCCCAGCAGAACCAAATACCACAGTACAGCACAGAATACTGCTCCAGCAGAACCTAATACCACAGTGCAGCACAGAATACTGCCCCAGCAGAACCAGATACCACAGTGCAGCACAGAATACTGCCCCAGCAGAACCAGATCCCACAGTGCAGCACAGAATACTGCCCCAGCAGAACCAGATACCACAGTGCAGCACAGAATACTGCCCCAGCAGAACCAGATACCACAGTGCAGCACAGAATACTGCTCCAGCAGAACCAAATACCACAGTGCAGCACAGAATACTGCCCCAGCAGAACCAAATACCACAGTACAGCACAGAATACTGCTCCAGCAGAACCAGATACCACAGTGCAGCACAGAATACCGCCCCAGCAGAACCAGATACCACAGTGCAGCACAGAATACTGCCCCAGCAGAACCAGATACCACAGTGCAGCACAGAATACCGCCCCAGCAGAACCAGATACCACAGTGCAGCACAGAATACTGCCCCAGCAGAACCAGATACCACAGTGCAGCACAATATACCACTCCAGCAGAACCAAATACCACAGTGGAGCACAATATACTGCCCCAGCAGAACCAAATACCACAGTACAGCACAGAATACTGCCCCAGCAGAACCAGATCACACAGTACAGCACAGAATACTGCCCCAGCAGAGCTAAATACCACAGTGCAGCACAGAATACCGCCCCAGCAGAACCAGATACCACAGTGCAGCACAGAATACTGCCCCAGCAGAACCAGATACCACAGTGCAGCACAGAATACTGCTCCAGCAGAACCAGATACCACAGTGCAGCACAGAATACTGCCCCAGCAGAATGAAATAATTCAGTGGAGCACAATATACTGCCCCAGCAGAACCAGATACCACAGTGCAGCACAGAATACTGCCCTAGCAGAACCAGATACCACAGTGCAGCACAGAATACTGCCCCAGCAGAACCAGATACCACAGTGCAGCACAGAATACCGCCCCAGCAGAACCAGATACCACAGTGCAGCACAGAATACTGCCCCAGCAGAACCAGATACCACAGTGCAGCACAGAATACTGCCCCAGCAGAACCAGATACCACAGTGCAGCACAGAATACCGCCCCAGCAGAACCAGATACCACAGTGCAGCACAGAATACTGCCCTAGCAGAACCAGATACCACAGTGCAGCACAGAATACTGCCCCAGCAGAACCAGATACCACAGTGCAGCACAGAATACCGCCCCAGCAGAACCAGATACCACAGTGCAGCACAGAAAATACCAGTGCTCCAGCAGAACCAGATACCACAGTGCAGCACAGAATACTGCCCCAGCAGAACCAGATACCACAGTGCAGCACAGAATACCGCCCCAGCAGAACCAGATACCACAGTGCAGCACAGAATACCGCCCCAGCAGAACCAGATACCACAGTGCAGCACAGAATACTGCCCTAGCAGAACCAGATACCACAGTGCAGCACAGAATACTGCGCCAGCAGAACCAGATACCACAGTGCAGCACAGAATACCGCCCCAGCAGAACCAGATACCACAGTGCAGCACAGAATACCACCCCAGCAGAACCAGATACCACAGTGCAGCACAGAATACTGCTCCAGCAGAACCAGATACCACAGTGCAGCACAGAATACTGCTCCAGCAGAACCAGATACCACAGTGCAGCACAGAATACTGCCCCAGCAGAACCAGATACCACAGTGCAGCACAGAATACTGCTCCAGCAGAACCAGATACCACAGTGCAGCACAGAATACTGCCCCAGCAGAACCAGATACCACAGTGCAGCACAGAATACTGCCCCAGCAGAACCAGATACCACAGTGCAGCACAGAATACGGCCTCAGCAGAACCAGATACCACAGTGCAGCACAGAATACTGCCCCAGCAGAACCAGATACCACAGTGCAGCACTGAATACTGCCCCAGCAGAACCAGATACCACAGTGCAGCACAGAATACCGCCCCAGCAGAACCATATACCACAGTGCAGCACAGAATACTGCCCCAGCAGAACCAGATACCACAGTGCAGCACAGAATACTGCCCCAGCAGAACCAGATACCACAGTGCAGCACAGAATACTGCCCCAGCAGAACCAGATACCACAGTGCAGCACAGAATACCGCCCCAGCAGAACCAGATACCACAGTGCAGCACAGAATACTGCCCCAGCAGAACCAGATACCACAGTGCAGCACAGAATACTGCCCCAGCAGAACCAGATACCACAGTGCAGCACAGAATACCGCCCCAGCAGAACCAGATACCACAGTGCAGCACAGAATACTGCCCTAGCAGAACCAGATACCACAGTGCAGCACAGAATACTGCCCCAGCAGAACCAGATACCACAGTGCAGCACAGAATACCGCCCCAGCAGAACCAGATACCACAGTGCAGCACAGAATACCGCCCCAGCAGAACCAGATACCACAGTGCAGCACAGAATACTGCTCCAGCAGAACCAGATACCACAGTGCAGCACAGAATACTGCCCCAGCAGAACCAGATACCACAGTGCAGCACAGAATACCGCCCCAGCAGAACCAGATACCACAGTGCAGCACAGAATACTGCCCCAGCAGAACCAGATACCACAGTGCAGCACAGAATACTGCCCCAGCAGAACCAGATACCACAGTGCAGCACAGAATACTGCCCCAGCAGAACCAGATACCACAGTACAGCACAGAATACTGCCCCAGCAGAACCAGATACCACAGTGCAGCACAGAATACTGCCCCAGCAGAACCAGATACCACAGTGCAGCACAGAATACCGCCCCAGCAGAACCAGATACCACAGTGCAGCACAGAATACTGCTCCAGCAGAACCAGATACCACAGTGCAGCACAGAATGCTGCCCCAGCAGAACCAGATCCCACAGTGCAGCACAGAATACTGCCCCAGCAGAACCAGATACCACAGTACAGCACAGAATACTGCCCCAGCAGAACCAGATACCACAGTGCAGCACAGAATACTGCCCCAGCAGAACCAAATACCACAGTGCAGCACATAATACTGCCCCAGCAGAACCAGATACCACAGTGCAGCACAGAATACTGCCCCAGGAGAACCAAATACCACAGTGCAGCACAGAATACTGCCCCAGCAGAACCAGATACCACAGTGCAGCACAGAATACGGCCTCAGCAGAACCAGATACCACAGTGCAGCACAGAATACTGCCCCCGCAGAACCAGATACCAAAGTGCAGCACAGAATACCGCCCCAGCAGAACCAGATACCACAGTGCAGCACAGAATACTGCTCCAGCAGAACCAGATACCACAGTGCAGCACAGAATACTGCCCCAGCAGAACCAGATACCACAGTGCAGCACAGAATACCGCCCCAGCAGAACCAGATACCACAGTGCAGCACAGAATACTGCCCCAGCAGAACCAGATACCACAGTGCAGCACAGAATACTGCCCCAGCAGAACCAGATACCACAGTGCAGCACAGAATACTGCCCCAGCAGAACCAGATACCACAGTACAGCACAGAATACTGCCCCAGCAGAACCAGATACCACAGTGCAGCACAGAATACTGCCCCAGCAGAACCAGATACCACAGTGCAGCACAGAATACCGCCCCAGCAGAACCAGATACCACAGTGCAGCACAGAATACTGCTCCAGCAGAACCAGATACCACAGTGCAGCACAGAATGCTGCCCCAGCAGAACCAGATCCCACAGTGCAGCACAGAATACTGCCCCAGCAGAACCAGATACCACAGTACAGCACAGAATACTGCCCCAGCAGAACCAGATACCACAGTGCAGCACAGAATACTGCCCCAGCAGAACCAAATACCACAGTGCAGCACATAATACTGCCCCAGCAGAACCAGATACCACAGTGCAGCACAGAATACTGCCCCAGGAGAACCAAATACCACAGTGCAGCACAGAATACTGCCCCAGCAGAACCAGATACCACAGTGCAGCACAGAATACGGCCTCAGCAGAACCAGATACCACAGTGCAGCACAGAATACTGCCCCAGCAGAACCAGATACCAAAGTGCAGCACAGAATACCGCCCCAGCAGAACCAGATACCACAGTGCAGTACAGAATACCGCCCCAGCAGAACCAGATACCACAGTGCAGTACAGAATACCGCCCCAGAAGAACCATATACCACAGTGCAGCACAGAATACCGCCCCAGCAGAACCAAATACCACAGTGCAGCACAGAATACTGCCATAGAAGACCCAAATACCACAGTGCAGCACAGAATACTGCCCCAGCAGAACCAAATACCACAGTGCAGCACAGAATACTGCCCCAGCAGAACCAGATACCACAGTGCAGCACAGAATACTGCCCCAGCAGAACCAGATACCACAGTGCAGCACAGAATACCGCCCCAGCAGAACCAGATACCACAGTGCAGCACAGAATACTGCCCCAGCAGAACCAGATACCACAGTGCAGCACAGAATACTGCCCCAGCAGAACCAGATACCACAGTGCAGCACAGAATACTGCCCCAGCAGAACCAGATACCACAGTACAGCACAGAATACTGCCCCAGCAGAACCAGATACCACAGTGCAGCACAGAATACTGCCCCAGCAGAACCAGATACCACAGTGCAGCACAGAATACTGCCCCAGCAGAACCAGATCCCACAGTGCAGCACAGAATACTGCCCCAGCAGAACCAGATACCACAGTACAGCACAGAATACTGCCCCAGCAGAACCAGATACCACAGTGCAGCACAGAATACTGCCCCAGCAGAACCAAATACCACAGTGCAGCACATAATACTGCCCCAGCAGAACCAGATACCACAGTGCAGCACAGAATACTGCCCCAGGAGAACCAAATACCACAGTGCAGCACAGAATACTGCCCCAGCAGAACCAGATACCACAGTGCAGCACAGAATACGGCCTCAGCAGAACCAGATACCACAGTGCAGCACAGAATACCGCCCCAGCAGAACCAGATACCAAAGTGCAGCACAGAATACCGCCCCAGCAGAACCAGATACCACAGTGCAGTACAGAATACCGCCCCAGCAGAACCAGATACCACAGTGCAGTACAGAATACCGCCCCAGAAGAACCATATACCACAGTGCAGCACAGAATACCGCCCCAGCAGAACCAAATACCACAGTGCAGCACAGAATACTGCCATAGAAGACCCAAATACCACAGTGCAGCACAGAATACTGCCCCAGCAGAACCAAATACCACAGTGCAGCACAGAATACTGCCCCAGCAGAACCAGATGCCACAGTGCAGCACAGAATACTGGCCCAGAAGAACCAGATACCACAGCGCAGCACAGAATACTGCCCCAGCAGAACCAAATACCACAGTGCAGCTCAGAATACTGCCCCAGCAGAACCAGATACCACAGTACAGCACAGAATACTGCCCCAGCAGAACCAAATACCACAGTGCAGCACAGACTACTGCCCCAGCAGAACCAAATGCCACAGTGCAGCACAGAATACTGCCCCAGCAGAACCAAATACCACAGTGTAGCACAGAATACTGCCCCAGCAGAACCAGATACCACAGTGCAGCACTGAATACTGCCCCAGAAGAACCATATACCACAGTGCAGTACAGAATACCACCCCAGAAGAACCATATACCATAGTGCAGCACAGAATACTGCCCCAGCAGAACCAGATACCACAGTGCAGCACAGAATACTGCCCTAGCAGAACAAAATACCACAGTGCAGCTCAGAATACTGCCCCAGCAGAACCAGATACCACAGTACAGCACAGAATACTGCCCCAGCAGAACCAAATACCACAGTGCAGCTCAGAATACTGCCCCAGCAGAACCAGATACCACAGTGCAGCACAGAATACCGCCCCAGCAGAACCAGATACCACAGTACAGCACAGAATACTGCCCCAGCAGAACCAAATACCACAGTGCAGCACAGAATACCGCCCCAGCAGAACCAGATACCACAGTGCAGCACAGAATACTGCCCCAGCAGAACCAAATACCACAGTGCAGCACAGAATACTGCCTCAGCAGAACCAGATACCACAGTGCAGCACAGAATACCACCCCAGAAGAACCAAATACCTTAGTACAGCACAGAATACTGCCCCAGCAGAACCAAATACCACAGTGCAGCACAGACTACTGCCCCAGCAGAACCAAATGCCACAGTGCAGCACAGAATACTGCCCCAGCAGAACCAAATACCACAGTGTAGCACAGAATGCTGCCCCAGCAGAACCATATACCACAGTGCAGCACAGAATACTGCCCCAGCAGAACCATATACCACAGTGCAGCACAGAATACTGCCCCAGCAGAACCAGATCCCACAGTGCAGCACAGAATACTTCCCCAGCAGAACCAGATACCACAGTGCAGCACAGAATACTGCCCCAGCAGAACCAGATCCCACAGTGCAGCACAGAATACTTCCCCAGCAGAACCAGATACCACAGTGCAGCACAGAATACTGCCCCAGAAGAACCATATACCACAATGCAGCACAGAATACTGCCCCAGCAGAACCAAATACCACAGTGCAGCACAGAATACTGCCCCAGCAGAACCAAATACCACAGTGCAGCACAGAATACTGCCCCAGGAGAACCAAGTTCATATCTACATCACCTAATAGCTGCTGTGGATTTTAAATTCTGTTGCAAGAAGACGTGCCAAAGGTATTAAGAGGCCGTGCTTCCTAATAAATGTGGTGGATTTTACTCCAACAGGCGAGGTGAGTATAACAGTATTTTTTAACCATTTGCAGGCCACAGAGCAGCATTTTCACTGTGTTGGAATGTCCCTTTTAAGGAGCAGCCATCGGCCGGTGTTTTCAGCGCTGTTATGTTCCCTTCTCCCCATGTTTATACAATGAGCTCAGAAAATTTCCACGTACCTGCAGATCATGTTTAGTTGGAAAGTGAATTCTTCTATTTCTGTCAAGAAAGAAAAAAGAAACTGTGATAAGAAAAACAACAAAAATTATGTTCTGTCACCTAAAATAATAAAACTAGGTTACCGAACAGAAGGAAGGAGTAGGAGACCTGAAGCAGGAAGACCAGGATGAACACTGCAACTCTACGAAAAACACTCTAATGAGCAAACACTAAAGAAGGGAACATGTCAACATATGTCCACATGACGGCTTTGATGCACGTGACGCCCAGCGGGGTCCATACCGATCTCTGCAAGCTCATTTCTCCAAATTTCCCCCTACCTCTAATAAAATTCAGATATTTTCTGCATAAGTTAAACACTTTTTACTGTTAACGATCTGCCCATTAATCTATAGTATGCAGTTTTAGGTTAAAGGGGTCGACCACAATTTATTCATTTTTTTTTAAACCCCCCACCCTGACCCAGTGGGATCTGTGAAGGGAACTATACTTACCTGCCGCCACCGCTTAGTTGGGTTTCGGGCTGTCTACACCTTCGACCTCCGATTGAAACTTCCTGCACAATGGGGTCACGTGCGCCACTGCAGCCAATTACCAACCTTAGCGGTGACACTTCCCCAAATGAGACGTGGCCCAGCAGTGACATGCCACTTAGGGCCCATTCACACGATCGTAAGCTTTTCACACCGTGCTGTGGACTGCAAATTGCGGTACACAATATACGGGTACCGGCCGTGTGAATCACGGATATGGATGTGGACTCATTGAATGGGTCCGCAATACGCAAGATATGGGGCGGAGCAGAGGCATGGATCGGAAGCCCACGGAAGCATTATGTAGCACTTCCGTGGGATTTCGGTCCATGCCTCCACACCGCAAAAATTTGAACATGAAAATAGAACAGTTTCTAGCAGATCACGGACCCATTCCATTTAAAGGGTCCGCATTCGCAAATGCTGTGCACATGGCTGGTGCCCGTGCATTGCAGCCCACTATATACGGTCCGCAGCAAAGGCACAGGGCAAACATGAGCCCTTAGGGACACGTCTTCACTGAGGACTGCAGTGACATAGGGACTGGAAAATCGCTGAATGGAGCAGCGAGGAGCAGGTGAGTATAATTTTTTTTTTATTTAGGGACCACACAATCTTGGAGCTAGTTAAAAAAAATTCATCACTGATGACGTTGCTGTGCCGGGCCAGCGAGGTGATGTGGTGACATCACAGGTCACCGCGCGTGAGATTTTGAGCGGTTTATTCAATCAAGATGGCCTCTCCGCGAGCAAATGGATGAGGCGAGTATGTTTTTTTTTTTTTACCGCCATTTCATGAAAAATTTATTCATTACCACAAAGTGCTTGGAAATTCGGCTTTGTGGCAAATCGTATTTTTACCAAAATTCAGTTCGAAGTCAATCCGTCAAAATTGTCGACAAGAATAGGAAAGTTTTTTGCAGGACGGACATACGGCCAGCATACTTTGCGCTGTCCACATTTTTTTGCGGCCTCTGTAAAATGAATGGGTCCGTATCTGATCCGCGGAAAAAGAAAATACGGCTGTGTGCATGAGGCCTTAGAAACACATTTTTATCTTAAACACAGACATGGTGGGAACGTCCGATCTTCGGGACGCACGCTCCCGGCAATAGTTCTCAGATTTTTATTGGTAGATCTGCCCCATTGTGTACGTACTGAGTTCCACAACATGGGGGCACGAGCCTGAATTCCACGTTTCTGGAGCAGCCTCCGCACACCCATCCTAATGTCTCGCTTCTCACCCAAATATTGAAATGTAAAGATTTAGCATTTCAAAGTCCCCTCGGCCTTCGTGCACCTTTTCCACATTGACATTTCAGTGAGAACGCACGCCGGTAATGAGGGAAGACATGACATCATGTTCTGGCCTTCTGATTGGCTGCCAGGCTCCAGGGGGTGAGAATTATTTCTGCTAAAATGAGTCCTCTACAACTCCCCCCCTTCCCCAGCTCCTTTGGGGTAACCCGGTCTCCATGACGACCAATTCATCATTGGGGTGAGCCGCAGACGTGGGAAAATGGACAGCGTTGGGGAGGGGGGTGGCATAAACACTGCAAACATTCGGTTTAACCCTTTGAGAACACAAAAAAAAAAAATTGTTTCCGAAAGTTTTTTTTCAACGGCTCTTAACTTTTGCAGCATTGCACAGTCCGGGCTGGACGCCGGGAAATGACCTATGGCATCAGGAGCCTATTGCGAAGGAAAATGGCGACAGACGTCATGCCACTTATTTTCATAGCCTCTTTTGGTGCTGCCTAATTGGGCTTAGCCATTTATAGAAAAGGATAATCCGGCACAAACCGTACATGAGATTAGAGGGGTGTGCGGAGGAGGGGGTTTCGTTCATGGAGGGGGGCACATCATGCTGACGGGATAAGAGAGAGGCTTTCGCTCTCACAATGTCATAGATTAGCTGTCTGGCCTCATATCACCCATTATTAAATATTGAAGTTAGCTCGTCCTTCCGTCCATAGTCCTAATTAACCTGTTTGATAAGAGTTTTGGAGATGAATGGGTTAAAAGTAGGTTTAAAAAGCGGATAAAAGGTCCTCCGATCCGGGATGTCTAGGGCCTCTTGAATTCTAAAGCATCCTATTGTTGCGTAATCCGACAGTAATTAATTTTCTCCTGAATTAATTACAAGATTCCCAAGGAATGCAGAAATGGGGGGAGTGGGGGGTGCACGGTGGGATACATTTCACACCAGCGCATACACAGCGTTATGATGAACGCAGCCGGCCGGCCTCCTATCTGCGCCGTCTCCCCGCAAGCCTTAATTGTAGTGGCAAAAAATAAGGATGAAGGGTTTTCACCAAGTGATTTCATTTGATGGATATGGTCGTTAATCGGATTGCAGAGGTAATCGCATTGTGCCGGCGAGGCATTGTTTTCAGCCCATCTGCAGAATGACTGATGGACGTCTAAGTCCTGGAGATGAAAAATGACTATCGGTATCACTCTGAGTGTCACGTCCATTAGCAAAAAAGAAACTCAGGAGCCACGTAATTCTGGCGTACAGAAGTATTGCAATCTGTGGCTCTCCAGGTACCTGACAGAGTGCAGGTGCGGCCCACGGGGGGTGCGATGGCAGCGTGGAGAGTAAGAGAGTGGCTGCGTCAGCGATCAGGGAGGGAGTAGTCTTCATGGCGCCTGATCCTGCGCAGGTTCACCCCTAGGCTGCAGTGGATGGAGGGGCACCTGCCTGGTGGTGGCTGGGTGCCCCTCATGGTAGATGGTTGGCAGGAGGACAGGTGCAGGGGCCAGTGGAGACAATGATCAAGATAAATAACAGCCTTTTTACTGAGGATGATAGGTGGCACAGTTCTGTTCTATAACACGGCAGGTTTCTCCCAAAGGCTGTGTATAGGGGTAGGCAGTGTGATTATCCCCCCTAAGTCTCTCTCTGTACTCACTATGTAATCATCCCATTGACCACAGACTTGCAATTCCTGTTCCTGTATACCTGCAATGCACAACTAGGGGGTGCAGTCCCAGCTCGGATGTGGGGCGGGTGCCAGAAGCAATTAACGCCAAACACGGGCAGTAAAATCCAAAGCCATAAGAGTGCGTTACCTTTGCTAACTCAGTCCACGCACTGTCCCTTGATGGTCCTCAACCTTCTGTAAATGTCTGTTACGTTCTCCCTCGGAGGTTGGTTTTTAGTACAGTTGTTTTTTTCTGGCAGTTTGAAACTCTCAGGCTATAGCCAAGGCACAGGCCGCATCCAGATTGAAATGCTTAGCTAGACCCCCGTGAACAACAGGGAAAGCAGGTCCAGCTCACCACCTGACAACTGTAATTAAGGGCTGGCAATTAAAGGTGTTGTCCTGGCTTTTACTATTGATGACCTATCCTTAGGTCCGACACCCCTGCCGATCAGCTGTATGAGGAGATGTGCTCAGAGTAGGCACGTTGCGTCTCCCGTCTCTCTTCCTGTCCACTGCTGTCGTCTATGGCAAAGACCATAGAAAGTAGCAGCGGAAAGGGAGATGGCACGTGCGCGCCGTCTCCTCATACAGCTGATCGGCGGGGGTGCCTGGTGTCATACCTCCGCCGATCTGATATTGATGACCTATCCTGAAGATAGGTCATCAATAGTAAAAGCCTATACAACCCCTTTAACTGTATTAACCCATTAGCAGTGAACCGCTGGGTCATTGCATGTACTCTAAGGGTGTGTAAACTGAAATGATAAAATCTGCAGTGTCAATTTATTTTGTGGAATTTCACAGCAGATTTAGCTGCTTTCTCAGATCTGTGGATTTTTGGTTTGCTATACATGGTATTGAATACCAGCTGATACAACCTGGTGCTGCTCAGTTAAGGCCTCTTTCACACTTGCCTTGTCCGGATGCGTCGTGTACTCCATTTGCCGGAATTACACGCCGGATCCGGAAAAACGTAAGTGAACTGAAAGCATTTGAAGACGGATCAGTCAGGACGCTATTAAAGTTGCGGCAAGTGTTCAGGATTTTTGGCCGGAGCAAAAAGCGCAGTATGCTGCAGTATTTTCTCCGGCCAAAAAACGTTCCGGTCCGGAACTGAAGACATCCTGATGCATCCTGAACGGATTTCGCTCTATTCAGAATGCATGGGGATAATCTTGATCAGGATTCTTCCGGCATAGAGCCCCGACGACGGAACTGTATGCCGGAACAGAACAACGCAAGTGTGAAAGAGGCCTAACAATGTCATATTACCCCAATGAGGCCCATTAGCACTGCACTGGGGGATACAGAGCACAAAACCCAGGCGGTGCAGCTGTATTGACAGACCTCATCCATGGTCTGTTATTGCCCCTGCTTATTGGAAGATCAGCGGCGGGTTTTGGGGGTACTGTAGAGAGCACCGTGGGGAAGACGGTATGCAGTGTCACTCTCTTCTAAGAGAAAGAAAGTGGTATCTGTAGTGCCCCCTAGTGGAAGTAACCACCATATTGTCAATGTCTGACAAGCCTTGTAACATGGCATGAACTCCAGGATTAAGTGTAAATCCAACGTGGTCACCTCTGTGGACCTGTTGCTAGGGGAATGTCCAAAGTGATTTTGGAACTTGCATAGATCATGTATTAATGGGGTTTTCTTGGACTTAATGATGATGATGATGTTTTCTTGGACTTAATGATATGATGATGTAACCTCAGAAAAGGTAATCAATATCTTTTTTGTGGGGAGTCCGACTCCTGACAAAGGGGCCGAGCGCTGTGGCACCATCACAGTATACCAAGCACAACACTCTTTATTGTATAGTGGCTGCCCTTGCTATTGCAGCTCAGTCTCATTCACAAAGACCATGTGATTGGTGGATGTGACGTTTGGGTGAACGTTGAGGCATCTTCAAACAGTTGATTGATGGGGGTGCCTGCAGTTGGACCAATTATATATTGATGACCTATCTTGAGCATAGGGTCCCAGAAAACGCCTTTTGGGGACTTGAAGGACTTCAATCCTCCAAAAGGAACAAGAACAACCCGGCCAGCCTAGACTGCACATCATCTCAATGACCACCCCCTGCCCAGCCAACTAGACCTAGGTGAAAATGAGACTTCTCACTACTAAGGGCCTTTCAAGGGACAATCAGGACACCTTGTGCTGAAAAGCCGTAGAGTCATACCTGATTAAAAGGTAAAGGCGTTACCTCAAAACTATGACCCCTGGTGCCATCAGTGCCAAGTCTATTTCAACATGACTAGATAAGTTGGCAGAAGAATGGCAATGGAAAGACGTACGATATACCGTTTGGTGGTATAGGAAGCACAAAGCATCTGTCATCCAACCTCATGGTCCATTTAACCTACCTATAATTCAAGCCTCAATGAGTGACATCAATAAAAATACTTCCTTTACAATTACTTCATAAATATTTGTGGAGCCATCATGTATCAACCAGATATACATGAATAAGATGAGGCGGACCCAACCCCTGATGAACCCTACTCTAGAGAAGGGAAGGGTTAGTAATGTGGATGGGCCTGTCGTAGGTTGGCCGGTTCCCTGTGTGGTTCTTTCTGAGGGCACCCTCCCTGCCATATGGTGAGATGTCATCAAGTCTACAAACAACTATAGTTAGCCATATTGGATGGCGCCCAAATAGCAGTCTACCTCCATACAAGTACCTAGTGCATCACAGCCATACATTGCAAAATGAGATCGATCTCATAGGGCTATGGGTTTGGAGAACACGTATTGGAATATGGGGGGTTAATATGTTGCGAGAGCCCCTCTGATAATTACGCCTTGACTCATTACCCCCCAAGTGCACACTTTGCACGGTGTATAATTACACCGGATAAACAACAAGGGAGAGAAAGAGGGAGCAGATTCCTCCCAGGCCTCTGAGCCAGAGAGCTTCTAGTTAAAGTCTGCGGAGGAAAGATACGTGGATACAGGCTGATGATTGATATGCGGAAACTAGGGGCTGATAAGGAATTTGGAACAGCCTCCGGTGGCCGGGCACGGTGCCACCTCTCAGGTGTGCGCAAAAGGCTCTCAAACAGACTTTTCTATGCTCCTCGCCTCAAAGCTCCCTGCAAAATGCAACCTCTGTAGAAGATAAACCAAGAACCAATGTGATAGTAGGTGCACTAAAAGGGGAGATATATAAGCAAAATGCACAAAAAAGCGAACAAGTATACAATACATATAATACGGCATATAAAACACCATATAGTGTGCATGGCAGGAAGCAGGAACTATAAAAGGGTTAATGTAAAAAATGAAAATCAGACATCATATAGGACATGACAGCCTCTTTCTACCAAAGCTAGAACCAGCCCTGTACCTCACATGGATCCAGAGATCTCCACATTCAATGCTCCAATTGTTCTCAGGGACGTGTCCTTTCTTGGGTGTGTGTCCTTTATCAGGGGTCCTGTCCTTTCTGCTTCAGCTTCTAACATTAGATATCTCTGGTGGCAATTAAAGGATGGAATGGAGCATGTGGGACCACCTCAGTAGGTGGACATGCACATTGCTATACTGATTAAACACCAGGGGGCGCCATTATAATGAAGTAAAGAGAATATCTCACAACTGGAGCATTTTTGTAAGGGCTCATGCACACAACCGTATGTATTTTGTGGTCCGCAAAAAATACGGATGACGTCTGTGTGCATTCCGTATTTTGCGGAACGGAACAGCTGGCCCCTGATAGAACCGTAATGTGGACAATAATAGGACATGTTAAATTTTTTTGCGGAACGGAGATACGGACATACAGAAACGGAATGTACACGGAGTAACTTCTGTTTTTTTTGCGGACCCATTGAAATGAATGGTTCCGCATATGGTCTGCAAGGACACGGAAATAAAATACGTTCATGTGCATGAGCCCTAACAGAAAGTTAATTACAAAAGTAAGTCGTTTTTTCCTATTGAAATAACATTTAATGGTGGCACAACTCCTTTAAGTCTCAGTTCATATCTGCTTGTGGTGTTACAGTCACAAAAAGAAAAAAAAAGAAACTTTTTTTTGTTATAGTGACGTGCTTTCACCCTTGATGTGCCTTTTTTGGGTACATGGCATGCTCTGGGTCTGGAGTTCTTTTACTTTTTTCTGGAATTTTTATAGGCATCTATTTATTTTTTTTCCCCTGCTTTAAAAAATGCAAGTGCCAGTGTGTGTTGGCATTTTGAAATAGTGTTTTTGCATGGTGTTTTTTTTTTATAGCAATGCTATAAAGTGATATTTGGAGGGCGGTATATGTATTTTCCTATATAAAACCACAAGGCATGCCAAAAAGCCCCATTAAAAAACAACACCATCTGGTAAAAAAACTCCTGAGTAAGGGCTCATGCGGTCCTCAAAAAATACGGATGACGTCCGTGTGCATTCCAAACAGCCGGCCCCTAATAGAACAGTCCTATCCTTGTCCGTAATCCCGACAATAATAGGACATGTTCTATTTTTTTGCTGAACAGACATACGGACATACAGAAACGGAATGCACACAGAGTAACTTAGTTTTTTTTGCGGACCCATTGAAATAAATGGTATACGGTCTAAAAAAAACCGGAACGGACACGGAAAGAAAATACGTTTGTGTGCATGAGCCCTAAGTCAAGTGCTCTTTGAGACTTTTTTATGCCCTTCCCCCCCCCCCCCCCCCAAAAAAAAAACTATGTGCAGCAGCACCCTATAGTCAATAGACGGCATCCGGCATGTTGTGTAGGTGCCAGATTAGGCGATTCCAGTTTTCTGTTCCAATGCCGACACAAAAAAACAGGATTTCTCTGCAGATGTGAACCTAGCCTAGCTTGGTGTATAGCTACAATACTGGGGTGGGGGTGTCACACTTACTAAGAGGCAAAGATCATCTGTGGTCTGGAGGATTCCTGGGCGAAAACTGCAGATCACGCAGGATGATGGAGATCTATTGTTAAGAGACATGACTATAAAAACATGTCGCTATTTGCAAATTTTAAGAAGCACCTTTTGACCATTCTGGTTACCGCCTGGAGCCCATATATGTTTTTTTTTAAACTATATGTTATACAATATATACGGGAAGAAGGTGGGTGGTAAAAGCCCCCTCCAGTCACGTATTCTCCTGCCCTGTTCCCTATAGCCTGCCCATTAATATATAAATCTGACATAACTGGAAATGTTTGATAATCCACCCTAGATTACTTTTAATGCACTATAAAACTGCTTGCTGTAGGTGAATTGTCTAAACAGCAGAGTATGGCTGCCTCCGCTTTCGGTGGTCTTCATCAAGAGTTATTGGTTGGGCTCAGCGGAGCCTGGTGGACCCTAGGATTGAGCGCGTACAACCCTGGACCACTGTAATTCACACTGTTTCATCTGAGTAATAACACAAAAATAAAGGAGGAGGAAAAAAAAAAAGAGAAAGACCAGGAGGATGTAACCTGCAGGGATAGGAAGCGCACAGCCTGACCCCAAGCAGACATGTAATCCTATCTTTTGGCCACCTATGAGGCTCAGCAGTTTTTGGCAGGCACAGAATCGAGCGTCTGTTCAGGCCGAGCTTGTTCCCCTTGCAGCACACCTTACGTTATGTGCCCTCTCCTTACAAGATCCCGCTGACCCGCTCCTCGTCCAGGTCCAGCTATGGCAACAAAGGGGCAGATTCATGTGCAATGCCCCCTACTTTATATACAAGAACAGCAAACAAGATGCGGGGGTTCTTCTCCTTACTGACGGGCGACAGTGTGACTGGCCCGGTCTAGTGCAGAATGGTCAGGTATCCATAGGACATTTTCCTCCATCGACAGGATGTGGTATAGTCCCTGATAGCCAAATATCAGCGCACAGAAGCAATAATATACATGACCCATGTCATACATAACCCGGACCCGATGTAAAAAACAAATATTGAAGGCTACGACCGGAGTGCAGTGTGTAGACATTAGTACATGACCAGGATATTGGTCATCTCTCTCAGGTCCTCCATAAACTAACTAGCCCACCTTCTTAGGCCCAATCAATAAGACACGGAGACCAAGTCGGATTAAATCGGCCACAGCAGCTGTTTTTATTTAAACAAAAATAAATGTATAAATGTAAATTAATAACATACAGTACCTCTGACAAGGGAGGTCCTTGATGCCCCAAATGTTTAATTTCCACTAGCCCCAAACTGGCAACTCCATCTTGCCTCCAGCTGATGAAGGCCAGCTCGGAGGCACCAACTGATGGATGCCTATTACTACAAAACCAACTGCCCAACCATGAGAGTCCAGCCCCACCAGTTAGGTCATCCCATTCTCCACCACCAGCAATACCACCAGCTTCGAGGACCTCCCACCACCACGACATTCCATCACACCAACTACCCTCTATTTCCACATAGACAGACACAATCCCCACATCATACTGAACAACCCCCCACATTGGCCTTCTTACAATTACCACACTCATCAAGGGAGGGAGGGCTGGAGCTTGATCTCCTGCCTAACTAAAATGGTGCTTATTGCCCAACCCCCTTGCCCATAACCCCTCCTCAACCTAATGTTAACCCCTCATTTCCCAGACCCTCCTCACCAAACCATGTCGGCCTGCCCTAAGCTCCGCCTCCGTCCGGTCTCTCTTACCTGTCAAATCAAGAACAGCAATTATGGGGGACGTTTATAAGTCGCCTATGCCAGTTCTCTGGTGTCAAATAGTCCAAAATTTTGGAGCACGCTTGCACAAAAATGTGTACCTTCTTGGGGCTTTGTCACTTTTCTGAAGAGTGGATGGAACGAGTTTGGCATAGCCGGTCCGGAACATGTACCCGAAATCTACATTCGCTCCCTTGCTGGCCTAGATTCCAGTTCTAGTGCACGGAACTCTTAAGGTTGGGCCTCCACCCCATGCCAGGGTCAGCAACCTCCAGCACTACAGCTGTTCTGAAACTACAACTCCTAGAATGCTTCCTTCACTTCTATAGGAGTTACAAGAATAGCCAAGCAAATGTGCATGCTGGGAGTTGTAGTTTCACAGCAGCTGGAGTGCTGATGGTTGAAGAGCCCTGCTCTGTCATTGAATGTATCCAGTCGAGACAAAAATGAAATCATGTCCCCCTTAGGCTCTGTGCATTGTGGCTTTCGTTTATAAGAGCCCACCGCAGCTTGTATGGCCCCGAGGTACATGACATTGCCGTGTTGTACTTACCCGAGGGTCCAGAGGCCCTGATTAAAATCTGTAGAAGAGCCCTACCTACCTATAGTAGAACAATGGTGGTTGTAGTCGGTTCTTACTCTGACTACAGTGATGTAGTCTGTACTGTGCAGTGATCAGAAGAGCGCACCTTTCTCCTTCAGGGCACACTCTGGACTTTGGGTTCTCCTGCCTGATGGTGGTTCATGGGTGCCCTTAATGGTGATAAATTGTGAGGAGCAAGGCAGGGTCCCATGCAGACACAGAGGAGGCAATGATGAAGCTGTTTTGCTGTAGAAAAGTTCTTTATTGAAGATTCTAGTTAAGGCGCATCAGAAACAGTTCTCAGCATGCATGGACTGGTAGATTTTACATATGTGTAATTTTTCACAGATTTTGCAGTTTTCATGGCTGCAAAGGTAGTTAATAGGCCAAGATGTCTCTTTAAAGCAATCCTTCTTAGGCCTCATGCACACAACAGTATTTTTTCACGGTCTGCAAAACGGGGTTCCGTTGTTCCGTGATCCATGTCCGTTTTTTCTTCTGTGTATCCTCCTTGATTTTTGGAGGATCACCAAACCAGAAAAGTGAAAAAAAAAAAAATCTAAGTCAAGTTTGCCTTGAAAATGATAGGAAAAAAACAGACACGGATCACAGAGGCGGATGACAATCTTGTGTGCCTCCGTGTTTTTTCACGGACCCATTGACTTTAATGGGTCCGCGAACTGTTGTCCGTCAAAAAAATAGGACAGGTCCTATTTTTTTGACGGACAGGAAACACGGATCACGGACGCGGATGACAAACGGTGCATTTACCGAGTTTTCAACGGACCCATTGAAAGTCAATGGGTCCGCAGAAAATCACGGAAAACGGAACAACGGACACGGATGCACACAACGGTCGTGTGCATGAGGCCTTACATTGTATTTCTCTAGCTGAATCTTGCACCAGGCATGGGGTGTAACACTTCTCTTTCTGCAATGCAACCTCAGGGCGGACCCTAACATCAGCCTATGCTCTGCACCTTTTTTGAACAGGTTGCCGTACTTACAACGTACTTGTCCACAATGTCCTCTATGGGATGTGAATAGTTTCTCCTAAGCAGATGATCAATCTGCTCCTCAACTGTGTGAAGGCACTGTAAGGCCCCTTTCACAGGGGCGAGATTTCCGCGTGGATGCAATGCGTGAGGTGAACGCATTGTACCCGCACTGAATCCTGACCCATTCATTTCTATGGGGCTGTGCACACGAGCAGTGATTTTCACGCATCACTTGAGCGTAATGTGAAAATCGCAGCTTGCTCTATATTGTGCGTTTATCACCAACGCAGGCCCCATAGAAGTGAATGGGGCTGCGTGAAAATCGCAAGCATCCACAAGCAACTGCGGATGCGGTGCGATTTTCACGCACGGTTGCTAGGAGACGATCGGGGTGGAGACCCGATCATTATTATTTTCCCTTATAACAAGGTTATAAGGGAAAATAATAGCATTCTTAATACAGAATGCTTACTAAAATGTGCCCTGAGGGGTTAAAAAATAAAAAAATTAACTCACCTCATCCTCTTGTTCGCGCAGCCGGCATCGTCTTCTTTCTTCTTCTTTGAGGACGTGCAAAAGGACTATTGATGACGTAATCGCGCTCACCATGTGGTGACGTCAGCGCAGGTCCTGCTGAATGAAGATCCTTCTATCTTCATTCAGCAGGACCTGCGCTGACGTCACCACGTGGTGAGCGCGATTGCGTCATTAAAGGTCCTTTTGCAGGTCCTGAAAAAAGAAGACGATGCTGCCTGCACGATCAAGTGGATGAGGTGACTTAATTATTTTTTAACCCCTCAATCAACATTGTACTATGCATTCTGTATTAAGAATGCTATTATTTTCCTTTATAACCATGTTATAAGGGAAAATAATAAAATCTACAGAGCACCTAACCCAAACTTCAGTGAAGAAGTCCGTGTTCTGGTCTGGGTACCACATTCAGTTTTTTCTCACACGCGTGCAAAACGCATTGTACTCGCGCAGAAAAAAACTGAACATAATCGCAGTTAAAACTGACTGAAATTGCGTGCCTACTCGCACGATTTTCCCTGAATGCACCTGCATCGCATCCGGCCCTCACCTGCGACGCCTGTGTGAAAAAGGCCAAACAGCACATGCCTATACCACACCAAGATAAATTTTAACCCCTTTTGCAGTGTACCGCTGTAAATGTGTTTTACCGAATATTGGTGAGTAGGACTATTTGGGCCCCCTTATGCTCCAGGCCAGTATTACAGTTGCCAAGCAGAGTGCCAGAGGATCCTCTGATGGGCCTAGGCTCTGACTCTATAGTGGACCCCAAAGGTCCAGGAATAAAATACTTTTGTAGCTGCCTTTGGAGTCAGTCACTTGCCACTAGGGTCTATTTCTTTCAATCAAAACCTTTTAGACTTAATTGATGATATAAGAGTTGGGTCCCCCGAGAATAATTTCCTCTGATGCTCCCAAGGAACCCCAGCCCGACCCTGCTCCAGGGCCCAGATGCTACTGCTACCTCTACTCCCCTGTGCCCCTAGATGGCACTTCAATGGAACCACAAGCACGCCATGTGCTGCCATGCTTTAGAGACCACTTTGAGATGGTGAACCTTCAGGCAAAGAACTGCAATCTGTTCTAGATGTTCTAGATCAGGCCAGATCAGCATCCTTCGGCACTCCAGCTGCTGTAAAACTACAACTCCCAGCCTGCAAGCATGCTCAGCTGTACTAACTCCCCCCAGAAGTGAATGAAGCATTCTGGGAGTTGTAGTTTCTGAACAGCTGGAGGCTGCTGATCCCTGTTCTAGATCATCTAAAAAAGGCTTCACTATATACTCCTCCAGAAGCCATGCTCCTGTGTTGAATTTGGTGACACTGTATGAACCTGGAGAAATATGAACGTACCCTAAGGTTGCCCTATTATGTAGAAATTGCACAATGTGACGCTTCCTAATCTGCTGATCACCACATAAAATCCCATATTATACTGTTCCAGCAGGACAATCCTGACGGTGACACGGATAAGCAGGTGAACCCGCTCTACCTGAACGTGTAATGTCTCACTTTTCCCAGAGAAAAGGATCATTGTTTCCTCCAAAACCAATCTGAAAATGATCCCGAGCAGAGGGGGCAGCTCCGCGCGATCGTTATCTAAAGCCTTATTGGTATCTGTTCCTGTTCCCCCGCTTGACGTGTTGCAATTCGGCCTCCAACCTATTCATTAGATATAGGAGATATAACATACGAGCCGAGGCAAACCCAAGTCGCTGTTGCTCCCCGCACTGTGTTTTTTTCCGGCTGTTTAAGCAAAACCAGACTAAGTGTAACACAATACAGTTCAATGCATTGCATTAACCTTTCTGCTACCAGAGGCAGCGACCAGGGCTCAGAGCGACAGGGAAAAAGCCCTGGAACACAACTGGGTCAAGTATTGTGCGGATGTTGGACGGCACTCAATGGAAATAAAAATAAGAGCGGCTCGGTGGCTGACATTTACTGCAGAATTTATTCCTCCTGATTATAAATAGGAGCGCAGCTAGAGTCACCAGTCATCTTCTAGCTAGCAGGAGAAACAGCGCCACCTCTGTCCACAGGCTGTGTCTGGTATTACCGCTCTGTTCCGTTCAGTAACAGACACAGCGCCATGAATAGTCTTCTTTCACTTACACTGATATGGTGCTGCATGAAGGGCGTACTATTACAACGCCACGATGGCGTGGGCTGAACAAACATACGGCCGAAACCTGGTGCAACAGCGCCAATCCCAGCAGTTTAACTGTAGATGCCGGGGTCAATGCTGACTGCGGGGTCTAAGTAGTCAGAATGAGGAAGGGGCTTCTCCTCTCACCCCTGCGTTGCAGGTCTGCCGTGGCCAGGGGCAGGGCCTAATAGGCTACCAAAAGAAGTGATTAAAATATTGCATGTTCAAGTCCTCTATGAGGAATAAAAAATAAAATAAAATAAAAACTAATAAATTTAAAGCCTATGGACACCTTTGGGGTCATTTTTCTTTTTATCACATTCTAGTGATTTCGAGCTACAAATAATTTTTTTTCTAATTCGGTTTTCATTAAAAATGTTAAACCTTTTTTTTCCTCTGGAGACTGTCGCTTCTCCTTTTCAGTGAAACCATCAGCACCTAAGGCTGCGTTCACACCTGAGCGTTTTACAGCGCGTTCCTACGCGCTATAAAACGCTCAACAGGCAAGAACCAATGATTCCCTATGGGCATGGTTCTCACCTGAGCGTTTTATAGCGTACGAACGCGCTGTAAAACGCCCTACGCCCCAAGAAGTACAGGAGCTTCTTTAGGGCGTATTGTCGCGCGTAACACCTCTGTTTTTCATTGTACGCCTCTGTGGTCAATAGCAAGAACGCGCGTATGATGCGCATTTCCAAAATACGCCTCAAAAACGCCTGATAAAAACGCTTATCGAATACGCTCAGATGTGAACCCAGCCTAAAGGTGTCCATAGCCTTTGAACAAAAAGTTTTTTAAAAATAAATGTAAAAAATAAATAAAAAGAAAATCCCCAAACGTTGAATGCCATAAAAGCTAAATCCAAAAAACAATGTTGAAATATCATTTTTTTCACCTTCCCAATAAAAAACTAAATGATGTATCCCACATTGAAGCCCTCATATAAACAAAGTTAATAGAAGGCATCTCCTAATGTGTTGTGATTGTCCATATTGCTTCCTTTTCTGGCTGGATTCATTTTTCCATCACATTATACACGGTTCGTATACAGGGGTTACAGCAGCGCAGATATGAGGTGGCCGGGACGGGATCTGCTGCGCATGCGTGCCTTTGTGTTCTCCAACAGTCCTTTCCCTATAGTGTGCAAGCACGACCACCAATGCTGGATTACAGGGTGGTCATAACTCCTGGATACAAGCAGTTATTAATGTGATGGAAAAACAAATCCAGCCAGCGAAGGAGGCAATATGGACAATCACAATACATTAGTAAGTGCCTAGTATTAACTTTCTCTACATGATAAATGGCAATTGCAGATGTGAGACCACCCCTTTAACAATACACACCGACTGAACAGTGCGGTCTCATCAGTTTAATCAGAGCCTGCGGTACTAGAACGCAGCGCGCTACGTGTGGTCACACCCTTGCTGATGGAGTCACCGCTACATCTGTGTGTCCTCCATGCTTATACTTCCCATCCGCCCGCTGCCAGCGTGCGGCAGCCACATCCAGAGCCAGCGTTACATGGTGACACTGCAAATAAACACAATGTGGGCAGCCAGGCAGGAACCGCCGCTCTTCTGTTACACATTGTCTCATTTCTCCCACTGATCTCAACGGCCTGACAACTTATTCTGCAGGACAAATGTGGTCTGTGTGTTCATTAAGCCCAGAGAAGCATGAGCCTCTCATGTCACGGAAATGGCTCAGAGGGAGCTGGAAGTGAAGCCAGAGACAGATGTTAGAGATAAAAAAGGAAGGAGAGGAGTGAAGATCCCCCTCACGTGCCGGTGACTCTGCGCTGTGACATCCCCCCGGAGCGGCCGAAGCTCAGAGTGCGCACCAAGCCGGATGCAACTCCCATTGACTTCAATACAGTAGGCCTGGAGCACAGGACAAGCAACTTCTGAGCCTTAGGCCTCATGCACACGGACGTTTTTTTTTTTGCGGTCCGCAAAAACGCTTTCCGTTGTTCCGTGATTCGTGTCCGTTTTTTCTTCCGTGGGTCTTCCTTGATTTTTGGAGGATCCACGGACATGAAAAATGAAAAAAAAATCTAAGTCAAGTTTGCCTTTGAAATGATAGGAAAAAACGGACACGAATCACAATCTTGTGTGCAGCCGTGATTTTTCACGGACCCATTGACTTGAATGGGTCCGTGAACCGTTGTCTGTGAAAAAAATAGGACAGGTCCTATTTTTTTCACGGACTGGAAACACGGATCATGGACGCGGATGCCAAATGGAGCATTTTCCGATTTTTCCACGGACCCATTGAAAGTCAATGGGTCCGCGGAAAAAAACGGAAAATGGAACAACGGCCGCGGATGCACACAACGGTCGTGTGCATGAGTCCTTACGCTGCTGCAGATCCCTATTACCACATGTGCCCAGTTGCCTGATCAAAGTCGTCACCTGAAGCATTGGCTGGTGGTTCTCTTGTATGGGCAAATGACGTCTCAGCGTTGTGATATGCAGCCGAGGGTATGGCGGTGATGTCACAAGGGGTTGCATGTAGACCTACAACTTCTAGGCAGCGATGGCGGCTCCCCTACATTAACCAGGATTGTCCAAGCTGTAGGCGTGAAGGCTCCATAGTGGATGATGTCAATGGGTGGGAGATGAGTTGGGTTGGCCCACCAGTACCAGAGGATTCTCTGGTGAGCCCAGGCTCTGATTTTCCAGTGGGCCCCAAAGGGCCAGAGAAAAAAAGAAAGCGTTTGGAAACAATAAATTGCCCCTAGGAAATATTTTGTTGAATCAAAACTTTATTGATGATATGGGGGTTGGGCCCCCGAGAATAACCCACATCTGGGAACCGCTCCTATCTCCAGAACTAGTCCCCCGAAGTGAACTGAGAGCAGCCAAGCATGCACGCCCACCCTCCGTCCACCACTATGGGAGTTCCGAGAACAGCCGTGTGCTAATTCCACTGTTTCTGGTACTCCCATAGTGTGGGTTGCACTTGTGTGGTGCGTTCTCTATTTACCATTCTCCATTTACGCGTGGGACCCGCTCCTATCTCCAGAACGGGGCCCCCCAAAGTGAACTGAGAGCAGCCAAGCGCTCATATGGTGCTTTCTCCATTCACTTCCAAAAACAGATACAACCGCTCGCTTGGCTCTTTTCGGAACTCTAAGGCTGGGTTCAGACCTGAGCGTTTTACAGTGCGTTCCTACGCGCTGTAAAACGCTCAACAGGCAAGAACCAATGATTCCCTATGGGAATGGTTCTCACCTGAGCGTTTTACAGCGCGTACAATCGCGCTGTAAAACGCCTGACGCCCCAAGAAGTACAGGAGCTTCTTTGGGGCGTCTTGTCGCGCGTTCCTGTACATAGACTTCAGCGGGAACGCGCGACAATGGGCGTTCGCTTGTCTCTGTATGCGCGATTGCAAATGCCCGTACAATCGCGCATACAGAGCGTACGTTCAGTACGCTCAGGTCTGAACCCAGCCTGATAGTGATGGACTGAGAGCGCGGTATGCTCTTCTTCAATTCAGGGGCCCCGTTGGGAGCGTCTGAGACCCCCTACTATCTGACAATGATGGCATATCCAAGCGAGATGGGCCAACCCTGTTTATTTATATATTAGATACAATGTAGCGACGTGTGCTATGAATTGTTCCATTGTGGTTAGTCTATCATTATAGAAAATCACATAGGATTTTGCATAATGTGAATGGCGTTTTAAATACAGACGGGTTTTTAATGGTGTGCGCTTCTGAATGGCCACAGAAGTAGAGGAGTGATCAGAGGGGGGTGTTTAACTGGTGCATAATTCACTGATGAAATATCCTTGACCAAGCCGAAAGGCGAAACTGGTTGGATGCCATCAGTGATCCATGCAAGACGATCAGTGGAATACAGCAGTGGGGCATACCGCTTTTTAATGGATCCCACCCCGTGTGTCTGTTTTCTCTCCATGGTTCTTGCATATCTAGGACCATGATCTGCAGGATATCTCCGCAGTTGGGAATTTGTGGCTTGCATCGTTACCCATAGAAGGAAGGAGAATGGGCATCCACACTAGGATGTTTAAAAAAATATGCAGGTCTGTGTGCAAATTGTCATCTGCTGAGGAAGAACGTGGGGACTGGGGCTCATACAGACGGCGCTTATTTAGAGATTAAATGTTTTTCATCATTTTCTAGGTATGAGAGCCCTGAGGTCCACAATATCTTATCAATCAGCAGTCACTAAGGTCTGGCATCATACCAGTGAAGCTCCAGCCAGGGGTAGACCAGCAGCAGTAATGGTGCTGAGGAAGTACCGTGTAGATTTTATTTATTTATTTTTTTACATTTTATAGAGGTCTAGTGGAGTTTTTTGTATACATTTTATATATATTTTTATACAGGTTTAGGCCTCATGCACACGACCGTTGTGTGCATCCGTGGCCGTTGTGCCGTTTTCCGTTTTTTTTTGCGGACCCATTGACTTTCAATGGGTCCGTGGAAAAATCGGAAACTGCACCGTTTGGCAGCCGCATCCGTGATCCGTTTTTCCTGGCCGTGAAAAAAATATGACCTGTCCTATTTTTTTCACGGCCAACGGTTCACGGACCCATTCAAGTCAATGGGTCCGTGAAAATCACGGATGCACACAAGATTGTCATCCGTGTCCGTGATCCGTGTCCGTGATCCGTGTCCGTTTTTTCCTATCATTTCAATGGCAAACTTGACTTAGATTTTTTTTTCATTTTTCATGTCCGTGGATCCTCCAAAAAACAAGGAAGACCCACGGACGAAAAAACGGTCACGGATCACGGACCAACGGAACCCCGTTTTGCGGACAGTGAAAAAATACTGTCGTGTGCATGAGGCCTTAGTGGGGTTTTTTTTGTTTGTTTTTTTTTTACATTTTATATATTTTATTATAGAGGTGTAGTAGAGTTTTTTTATATACATTATATATATATATATATTATTTTTTTAATAGAGGTTTAGTGGAAGGTGTCCCATGTAGATTTTGAACACTAGAAAAATCGGCAGTGAATTAGGACGAAAACCGTGGTCACAAAAACTGTGCATGGGATGTTTTTTGCAGCAGCAATAGGCCTCTTTCACACGAACGTGTCCGGATTAGGTCCGGATGCGTCCCGGTGCATTTCGGCAAAACCGCGCGAGCAGGTACGCAATTGCAGTCAGTTTTGACTGCGATTGCGTTCCGTTGTTCAGTTCTTATCACGCGGGTGCAATGTGTTTTACACAGGCGTGTTAAGGCTACTTTCACACTAGCGTTCATAGGTCCGTTCGTGAGCTCCGTTTGAAGGAGCTCACGAGCGGACCCGAACGCCTCCGTCCAGCCCTGATGCAGTCTGAATGGAGCGGATCCGCTCAGACTGCATCAGTCTGGCAGCGTTCAGCCTCCGCTCCGCTCGCCTCCGCACGGCCAGGCGGACAGCTGAACTGTGCTTGCAGCGTTCAGCTGTCCGCCTGGCCGTGTGGAGGCGTGCGGATCCGTCCAGACTTACAATGTAAGTCAATGGGAACGGATCCGCTTGAAGATGTCACCATATGGCTCAATCTTCAAGCGGATCCGTCCCCCATTGACTTTACATTGAAAGTCTGAACGGATCCGCGCAGGCTACTTTCGCACTTAGAAATTTTTCTAAGTTATTAATGCAGACGGATCCGTACTGAACGGAGCCTCCGTCTGCATTAATATGATCGGATCCGTTCAGAACGGATCCGATCAAGCGCAAGTGTGAAAGTAGCCTTAGAAAACTGACTGTTGTACCCTGACCTGAACTTCCTCAGAGAAGTTCAGGTTTGGGTTAGTTGTAGTGTAGATTGTATTATTTCCCCTTATAACATGGTTATAAGGGAAAATAATTGCATTCTGAATGCAGAATGCATAGTCAAATAGCGCTGGAGGGGTTAAAAAATAATAATAATTGAACTCACCTTAGTCCACTTGTTCGCTATGGTGATGGATCATGTGACGGACCATGTGATGAGCGTAGTGACGTCATCAAAGGTCCTATTCCTCACAGATGAAGACAGAAGAGATGCCGGCTGCGCATTCAAGTGGATTAAGGTGAGTTAAATTATTTTTTTATTTTTTTAACCCCTCCAGCGCTATTGTACTATGCATTCTGTATTCAGAATGCTATTATTTCCCCTTATAACCATGTTATAAGGGAAAATAATACGATCTACACAACCTCAACCCCAAGCCCGAACTTCTGTGAAGAAGTTCGGGTCTGGGTACCACATTCAGTTTTTTATCACTCGCGTGCAAAACGCATTGCGGGTTTGCCGCAACGCATCCGGACCTTATCCGGACACCCTCGTGTGAGGCCTTAGGCCTCTTTCACACAACCTTTTTTTCCCTGTTTACGGGCCGTTTTTTGCGTTCCACATACGGTCCATATACGGAACCATTCATTTCAATGGTTCCGCGAAAAAAAACTGAATGTACTCCGTATGCATTGCGTTTCCGTATTTCCGTTCCGTTGAAAGATAGAACATGTCCTATTATTGCCCGCAAATCACGTTCCGTGGCTCCATTCAAGTCAATGGGTTTGCAAAAAAAACTGAACACATACGGAAATGCATTCGTATGTCTTCCGTCTGCGGAACCATCTATTGAAAATGTTATGCCCAGCCCAATTTTTTCTATGTAATTACTGTATACTATATATGCCATACGGAAAAACGGAACAGAAACGGAAACAAAAAAAGTAACGAATCCGTGAAAAACAGACTTCAAAACACTGAAAAAGCCATACGGTCGTGTGGAGGAGGCCTAATTGGTGGGATCACAGCAGGATCTCTGCTGCCTTTAGTCTTTGCACTGCAAATGTTGAAAGACACAGGTGAAAACCGTATAATAAATTGGCGTGGTACAGATCGCAAACCCACAGCGTAAGGCCTCACACACACTGCTGTACTATTGGTTCGTGCCTGATCTGCTTTTTTTGCGGATCGCACACACACACACACAATTATTCCTAAATGGGCAGCACACGGATGTCACCTGGCCTCTGGTACGCCCCACCTCACCCTTGACACTCCCAATTGTCGAACATGATACAAAAAACGCCTGTGTGACATAATATTGTCGCGCGGAAATTAAAAAGTTGCAAAACCGGGGTCGTGCAATATTTTTAAGACAAAAAATAGTGTAAAAATGTTTGGACGTGACCCTCAGAGTGTCACCATCCAGAGTCTCCTTGCCATAGGGTCTGTGCTTTGCGTTCCTATGGTGCCTCATATAACACGGGCCACGATTTTCTTCCCACAGAACGAGCCTGTAGTATTTGTAAAAAGCGAAATTCATGCTCTACATATACAATGGGTACGGAATAAACCTCCATGCGTTCAGATCCCAGCACAGAGGGCGAGCTAAACTGATCCTTCACTCCTGGATGTACAGAGGACAAGGACCGCGCGCTACCTGACCACACAGCTGCTGTACGTGGCCCGCATTAACCCCCCGCGCACAGAATCATGGCTGCAAGGGGGATTAGTAGCCTTACGCTTAAAGGTGTCATGACTAAAGGGTAAAGCTCGCTCAGGCGGTGGGGTCGGGGGACCTCAGATACTGCCACAAGCTAGCACTGCCACCCACATACTCAATCCCTGGGACAAGTGCAGAGATTAGAAAGAAATCCCCAGTCAGGGGCACGCTAACTCCTCCAAAACGGGCTTCTTACTATAATGACGGGGCTGGAAAGAATACGCTGTCCCTGTCCATATATCACAGACACATCGGCTATGCACACAGTGATGGGAAGAGACAGATGACGCCAGAGAGCAAGAGAATCATCTCAACAAAAGCTCCATATCCGTTTTATTTTACTCGGGTATACTCAGTGTATTTTACCGCCATCTTGGCTCATGTTTGAAAGGTGCAGGAAAACGCGGCTGCTTTTTCCTTGAAACAGCGCCACATCTACCCACAGGTTGCGTGCGGTATTGCAGCTCACCCCTATTCACTTGGGTAGCAACCTGCGGAACTCCAGCTCTTCTGAAACTACAACTCCTAGAATCCCCCTTTCATTTCTGTGCGAGTTAGGCCTCATGCACACGACCGTTGTTGTGTCCCGTGTCCGTTGTTCCGTTTTCCGTGATTTTCTGCGGACCCATTGACTTTCAATGGGTCAGTGGAAAACTCGGCTAATGCGCCGTTTGTCCTCCGCGTCCGTAATCCGTGTTTCCAGTCCGTCAAAAAAATATGACCTGTCCAATTTTTTTCACGGACAACGGTTCGCAAACCCATTGAAGTCATTGGGTCCGTGAAAAAACACGGATGCACACCAGATTGTCATCCGCATCCGCGTCCGTTTTTTTCCTATCATTTGCATGGCAAACCAAACTTAGATTTGGAGATCCTCCAAAAATAAAGGAAGACACACGGAAATAAAAAACGGACACGGATCACGGAACAACGGAACCCCTTTCTGCGGACCGCAAAAAAATACTGTCGTGTGCATGAGGCCTTAGGCAGATTTTTTGTGTTTTTGCTGCTTTATTTTAAATCTGCGCCAAATTCAGCTGTCAAAAACCTCAATGTGAACAGCCTTGTTCTTTAGATTTCTCATTCCCTTCCGACACACTTCTGCTTTTGGCTCCAAATTCTGAGTGCGACACCACGCCGTTCACAAGGCATCCTTTAAAACCTAAAATTTGGAGCAGAATCAACGCCAAAAAAAAAAAAAAAACGCCGGTGGCCACGTAGAATCTGCCTCTCTCTGCTTTTATTAGGAGGCTGTGCGACATGTCCTTTCTTGGTGTGGTCACGGCCACATGAATGGGAGGAGGATGCCGTGCAGCCGGCGGTGGCTTTCTGGTGCGGAATAACGGCCATCATCTGCATTGAGCCATAGGTAGCACTTTTGCATTTTTAATGTCATCTTTTCACACCTGCTCCAGATGAACGTCTGTGGAAGGCAGGACACGCGGTTTTTGGCTAATGGCATTTATTTATTTTTTTCAGTTTGGTGGCTTTTTTGTGTGTAATGCACCATATTGAAGCAATGATATTTTTGCAAGCTTCACAGGAACATTTGTTTCCAACGATTGACAGATGTTACTGTGCTGCAGTTATTGAGGGGGAGAGAAAAAAATGAGAACAGAGTCATAGCAGAATAAAATGGATACAAAAGTAAAATGTAAGTTTTTAAGTTTTTTTTTTTTTTATCACAACATTTTTTTTCTTTTCCAACTCAATATGCTGTACGGGAGGCTCTGCTCACTTTGGACATTTTGTATAGAACTAAATCCACCATCTTGTATAAGGGGTTGGCAGGGAAAACATCGAGGTCGGGGGCATTGGGTTTCTGGATGCAGTTTTGGAAGCCACATTGAATAGAAAGAAGAGATGTATTTGTCTTTTATACTTTCTCTGCTTTTAGGATCCACTCCTGATTTTGGCTTCCAAAACTGCATCAGGAAACCTGAACGTGTGGCCGTACCCTAAGGGCTCATGTACACGGCGTTGCTGGCTGTGGCCCGTATTGCGGCCCGCAAACAGCAGGTCCACAATATGTGGGTACCGGCCGTGTGCACCCTGCAATCCGGGAAAGTCGCTGCAGAATGGAGGCACACAGCCCACGGAAGCACTACGGAGTGCTTCCATGGGGTTTATCTCCGTGCCTCCGCACCGTAAAAAATAGAATATGTTCTATTTATCTACAGTGCGCACGGATCACAGACCCATTCAAGTTGAATGGGTCTGGATCCATCCTGGCTGCTGCACGGATGTTGCCCGTGCATTGGTGACTGCAAATTGCGGTCCCCAGTGCACGGAGCAGCCGTGTGCATGAGCCCTAATACTGCAAATGCTTGCAGGCAGGATTACATTGAATTTGCCTTGGTTTGGCTGCTCAGACATGTCCAAAATGACAGTCCTCTGAAGAAAAGAATAAGTACCTGGTGCCCTCCTTCTCATTTCATTTTAGCTGCAGATCTGCCAATTCCTGGGCTCCTCTTCTGCAATCCAAGATGGCCGCACGGCTTCTCAGACTGCCAGGCAGTGATGGCCTGTTTGCAGTGTTCGCCAACGAACACATGCGGGCTGCCATCTTTAGTAAAGTTAGACGCACCCATCCGGCGATGCACAGGTAATCCCTTACCTGTGCCTGTGCCGGGAGCCGGTCTGAAATTAAATGCGGTCACCGGGAGCGGGCAGTTCAGAGAACAGCCCTATGAAGGCCCCCGGCAGCTGTTATCGTAACTGCCTGCTCCCGGTGACCGCATTTGATTTCAGACCGGCTCCCGGCACAGGCACAGGTAAGGACTTACCTGTGCATCGCCGGACTTGTGATTTAAGATGGCAGCCCGCATGTGTTTGTTGGCGAACACTGCGAACTGGCCATCACTGCTGCCAGGTACACACAGTGCATATGGTAGCCCACGACACTTCCTGCTGCCCGTGGATTGGTCAGCACTGCTCATGTGAATCACAGCCGGCCAATCCAAGATCAGGACTGGACAAGAAGCAGGGGTCTTGGGCTACCATATGAAGAATGTCTGAGAAGCGGTGCCGCCATCTTGGATAGCAAAAGAGGAGCCCCAAAATTAGCGGATTTGCAGCTAAAAAGATGATAAGGAAGTCACCAGGTAAGTGTTCTGTTTTTTCCCCCAATCAATGGGAAGTTATTTTCTTGAACCAGAGTTGCTTTAAACACAGAAGAAGCCAATGTGAAAATGCACCAATTAGTGCAACATGGTGCAAAAAAGGGCGCAGAGTGACGCCTTGTGTCGTAAAATGGTGCAAAATATAGGATAAAAATAAAACTTCCCAAAGAACTAAGACGGTTGTCAAGATTTATCCTGGTGTTCTCCTGCCCATAGGGGCCAAGATACGCCGACACAAACAATGCAGCACAATCACTAAGGCTACGTTCACAAATCCGGTGAATGTTTCCAGCACAGAATCTGAAATTGCTGGATCCCTTTTGACTATAATGGGATCCGGCTGTGATCGAGCCGCGGCTAGACAAATACCGCTGCATGCAGTGTTTTTTGTCCGGCCGAAACCCAGCTTTTGTCCTGGAGCAGGCTGCTGGATCATCTCTAACGGAGATGCGCGCCCCGTGCCCATGCAGCAGACCACAAATAGTGATCCACAATGCACGGGAACTGGCCATGTGCGGATGAATGGGTCGACAATCCGCAAGATTCAGTCTGCACCGCAAAAAAATAGAACGTTCTATTTATTTATTTTGCATTGCGGAGGAAGAGATCGAGTGCTTCCGTGGGCTCCCACTCCGTACCGTTCTATATCTTGCAGATCCATTCAAGTGATTGGGTCTGCGTCTGTGATACGGCCGGTGCCTGTATATTGCAGACCCCCTGTTTGCGGGCCACAATACGGGCATGGGCCGCGCACGTTCGTGTGCAGGAGCCCCAAGGGATAAGAGTGGATCCTGAATAAAGCACTATAATTCATAAAATAAAATAAAAAGCTATAGTAAATCTGGGCCAATAAGTTATAATAGATGCTAGTCCCACGTATGGAACTGATGACATCTTAATAATGGATGACCTTGTGTCGGGCAGGAAATAGATGTGTTTGTATGAAGTGATTGCATCCCCTCTGAGGACATCACATTTCTAGTGCAAATAAATACACTCAAATCTGTCATCTATTCCCATACATTAATCTATAAACTCAATATTAAATTAGTAGGAAGTTCCGCAGGCCTCCTCCGGCAGTCTGTGCGCCAGACTGAAATGTACTCCAGCTCATATCAGTCATCATAGGATGATAAGAGTTCCAGGCCCTGTAGCCCTGACCACTCCCTGCCCTCACTATGCCCCCTTGTGGGAAGCTGGCAAGGGCAGTGTGAAAATACCAGAAGTTAATACAAGGAACTTACTAATGTATTGTGGCCAGGACCATAGGAGTGCACATAGGCCGGTGCTTTTTCCTGTAGTGCTGGAGTGCCGGGTGGTGGTAACCATGGAAACAAGCAGTGTATAAAGTGATGGAAAAATGAGTCCAGCCAGATAAGGAAGCAATATGGAGAATCACAATACATTAGTAAGTGCCTTGTATTAGCTTTCTCTACATGATAAAGGCCATTTGCTGCAGTGACACAACCCCTTTAAGGTAACAATGGCGAAAAATGTTTAATTGACTTTTCAATTATTTTTTTTACATAAGTTTAGAACTGCTCCATCTGTATGCCGAATTTTATGTTTTTGTTGGAAATTCACAACTGAAATAGGAAAAGGTCGAATTACCAGTGCCCAAAATAACCGGTTCCTTACGAAGCCTACATAAATCAGGGATGCTCAACCTGCGGGCCTCCAGCTGTTGCAAAACTACAACTCCCAGCATGCCCTAATAGTGAGAGAACCCCTTTAAGGTTTTAAGACTTGGACCCCCCCACCACCACCTCATTTTGAATGGAAAGACGCTGTATAAGAATGGCTCCCACATCAATACATTTTAAGATTTGGCCATTCATCTTAAAGGCTGCCACTTTTTTCCTGTAGTGGCCACGGTGTGCGACAGAATCTGCGCCAGATATACGCCACAAAAGTGGTGGATATCTGGTCATAAATGTTCCCCTTAGAGCCAGTTTACATATCGGATTTTGACACCTGGGTTTCTGCTGCGGTTGTTCACTTTGGCTTAAACTGACCCCCTCGTGGCTTGAGTCCACTGAAGGACACCTACCGCGGCTTGAAGTAGTTTCTGTCTGGTCATTTTGCCAAGAAGGGACACACAGGTCCCTTATTGGTGTGGTCGCCACTTTAAACCACCATCCTGTGAACTGTAGCGCTGCCTCCCATTGAAAGCACCACGGAGTCAGTGCCAAAATTCCACCGGCAAATTCCATCTCATGAATGGGCCCTTAGGGTATGTCCACATGTGACAGAAAATACAGATTTATACGCCGGTCCTAATCCTCCTGCACTGGCGGCGGATGCGCCTCTACATAACTTTGGCGCTTGTTTCCGCCTGCCGTGTGACATGGTTTAAACTATGCCAGCTCCCTTGCTGGCTTAGTTGAAGACCATTTTCCACTCAATAACGTGGTAAATGAGACAGGTTGGCTGGGCTGCCCATTTCCCCATCCCCCCCTTTGCGTCAAAATGTGCACCTAAAATACGCCAAAAAGTGGCATATTTTTCTACATAAACGATCTACCGCAAAAACCACAACAAGAACCGCAAAAATGGCTGAGGATTTCGCGCTCAGTTATATCTGTCATGCAGGTCTGCAACCTAAGTGGACCCGCGGCAGATTTCAAATCCACGCCGCAGGGCAATTAACGCTTTGAATTTTATTTTCTGCAGCGTGTAGATGACATTTCTTAAAATCCCATCCACTTTGCTGTATAACGCTGCAGATTTGCCATACAAATCCACAAACTGCAAATCTGCTGTGTATCCGACATGTATGACCATACACCTAGGCTACCTGCCTCCAAAACAGAAATTCCACACGGATCTTCGCGTGGATTTCTCTGCCCTTCCACACTCTGCGTGTGTTACTTTGCCGTGATTTCACCCATTGCATTACAAAGGTTGAAATCCACAGAAACAATTGAGATGCAGAAAAAAACAAAACCAGGAAAACTGCTTGTGGTTCCCAATGTGTGAAGGCGCCCTAGGTTTTACGTTATTTGAGCTTCATTTCATGTTTTTTTTTAGCAAGTGTTTTATATTTGTTGGGGGGGGGTGAAAATTTTTGGTCATACATTTCACTTACACATTTTTTTTTTCCTATTACAGAAGTCTATGGAATAAAGCCTGAAAAAACGCAGCACCCATTTGGAAAAACCGGCAACAGACAAAAACCGGCAGCGTAGCAAGTAACATCTGGCAGGTGTGCAACAGCCCGTAATATGACAAGTAAATCAAGCCTCTTCTCCCTGTTCCATTTTTTTTTACCCAGTTCCACACCGCAATAAAAATATCTATATTTTTCCGGGAGGTAATATATGGACAGCAGGGGCGGATTGGCCATAGACCCTACAGGGAAATTTCCTAGGGGGCCACTCAAGCCCTCTTGATGGCCGCAGGTCAGGTACATAATGATCTGATGCTCAACGGCCGCAGGTGTCCTCCTGAACTCAACTGTATTACTGTCCTTCTGATGGTGATACAGTTGAATACTGCAGTTGGGGGTATTTGGTTCTGCTGGGGCGGTATTCTGCGCTGCACTACAGTTTTGCAGGCCCCGCCAACTTTGGTTGTCCTCGCCTACTTGTGTTGGCCCGTCTTCTGTCAGTTTGAACCCACCTACAACACGGGGCCACTTTTAGTTTTTTATTTTCCAGGGCCTTTTTACGTTCCCAATCCGCCCTTGAGGGACAGATGGCGTCAAGAATTTAGATGGTCTGAAGCCTTTCGTGTAGACTCTTCTGGTGCAAGGATGTGAGCAGGAAAGATATGGAGAACTCTACTTCTGTGAATGAGGAATAGCGGGAAGTCCATCATCCATACCTCCCAAAAGTCCTTTCTTGACCTTTGCAAAAGTTGTCCATCATCCTAGACCTCCACCAGTAAGTTGGAGAAGAGTGGCTACACAGAGTGTATCCTGCTATGGAGGACCCGGCTTGTCCATGCATTACAGAGGTCATCATGTAATGCTCAGTTTCCCCTGCGGTGGCGCTGCAGTGGAGTTAAACACTTGTTACCAGATAACAGCTCGTCACTGGAGCTCCAGCAGTGGGACACCCTGTGATCAGCTTATAGTTGGGACCCCTTTTAATAAAAAGAGAGTGTTCAAAATGGAAAACCCCTTTAAGCTGGTGTTTAATAAAGGCATGTGCCCGACTGAGGGATCTGCGAACGATTGAGCAATTAGAATAACAGTGGAGAATGAGCTGACTACGAGCTGTTAAGAGAAAACACGCAGAGAACTTTCCATTTCAAAAACAACATTAGAGAATACGCGGCCCGCTGAAAAGTCCGGCGGAGGCTGGGGGTCTCGCTTTTATTCTCCGGCACCACTTTCATCGTAACCAAACAAATTCACATTCGTCTGTCGCAGGCCTAGCTCCAAAGCAAACATTTATATCCAGTTTCAGGAAACTCAAGACCATGCCGAGAAGTGTCTTCTTGGGGACTGATAGATGACAGAGACAGCAAGCCGGCAACCAATGCAGATCAGGACTGGACGGTGGAATTAATCATTCTGACAGGCGGCTGAGCGGTGGCAAATTACTGAGTGTTGGTCTGCTGTTTGCAAGGTCCTGGGATCATGTCCCTGGAGGGCATATACACGTGTGCAGTGGCACACCGAGAGTGGCAGGCTGTGAAAACAACTGGGAACCGTGTAATCAGACCTAGACTCTATGTATAAACCTGAACAGTATTACTAACCATAGGGAGGGGTGGGGGAACCCTGGTACATGTATCAGGAACAGGGGCTTATTACTATGTTTATTAGGTATGTAGTTCTTTATCAAATAAAACATTTAATATCTTACATTACTTATGCTGTACTGACCCTGACTTATATCCTGTATTATACTCCAGAGCTGCACTCACTATTCTGCTGGTGCAGTCACTGTGTACATACATTACATTACTTATCCTGTACTGACCCTGACTTATATTCTGTATTATACTCCAGAGCTGCACTCACTATTCTGCTGGTGCAGTCACTGTGTACATACATTACATTACTTATCCTGTACTGATCCTGAGTTACATCCTGTATTATACCCCAGAGCTGCACTCACTATTCTGCTGGTGGAGTCACTGTGTACATACATTACATTACTTATCCTGTACTGATCCTGAGTTACATCCTGTATTATACTCCAGAGCTGCACTCACTATACTGCTGGTGCAGTCACTGTGTACATACATTACATTACTTATCCTGTACTGATCCTGAGTTACATCCTGTATTATACTCCAGAGCTGCACTCACTATTCTGCTGGTGGAGTCACTGTGTACATACATTACATTACTTATCCTGTACTGATCCTGAGTTACATCCTCTATTATACTCCAGAGCTGCACTCACTATTCTGCTGGTGCAGTCACTGTGTACATACATTACTTATCCTGTACTGATCCTGAGTTACATCCTCTATTATACTCCAGAGCTGCACTCACTATTCTGCTGGTGCAGTCACTGTGTACATACATTACATTACTTATCCTGTACTGATCCTGAGTTACATCCTATATTATACTCCAGAGCTGCACTCACTATTCTGCTGGTACAGTCACTGTATACATACATTACATTACTTATCCTGTACTGATCCTGAGTTACATCCTATATTATACTCCAGAGCTGCACTCACTATTATGCTGGTACAGTCACTGTGTACATACAGTACATTACTTATCCTGTACTGATCCTGAGTTACATCCTGTATTATACTCCAGAGCTGCACTCACTGTTCTGCTGGTGCAGTCACTGTGTACATACATTACATTGCTTATCCTGTACTGACCCTGAGTTACATCCTATATTATACTCCAGAGCTGCACTCACTATTCTGCTGGTACAGTCACTGTATACATACATTACATTACTTATCCTGTACTGATCCTCAGTTATGTCCTGTATTATACTCCAGAGCTGCACTCACTATTCCGCTGGTGGAGTCACTGTGTACATTCATTACTTATCCTGTACTGATCCTGAGTTACATCCTGTATTATACTCCAGAGCTGCACTCACTATTCTGCTGGTGGAGTCACTGTGTACATTCATTACTTATCCTGTACTGATGCTGAGCAGTAATTTGGACCTGAGCTCTGAAACGCGTAGTTAGTTTCTTACAGCTATTTTATGCAATTACGGCACTTTATGTTTTTATATTTTAATTCTACAGTAAATGTAATGGTATATTATATCTCCAGAGCGGGAGTCCTGTATGGCGCCATCACAAGGGTTGTTTGTTCTTTACTTCCTTGTATTTGACACTGGACCCAGTAGCGTCTCCTGGTGGCTGACCCCGGGATGCAGTCCCAGAGGTATTATTCCCTCGCTTTGCCAGCAATCCTACACATTGGCATTCCCCCTCCCTTCTTTTCTCTCTGTGTATACGCTTTATCTCGGTCTGCAGGATTTAAGGTGTCTGATGGACAAAGCCTCGCCGACCATGACGTCCAGCCAAATAATGCTATTTACCCACAATTAGTGACCGGCCTTAGAGGAGGTTAATGTGATGCTGACGGAGGACCCAGCCGGACGGGTGTCATAAAGACGCTATTGAAGTTTGAGGTCTACGGGAAGAAAAGCTCCTTTCAGATGTGTTTGGGGCACTAGTACAAGTTCAGAGCTCTGAGCCCTGCAGCTGGGTATCTATCATTGGCAAAAGCATCCATGACTGGCGCCTCTGTCTGAATACTAAGGCCGATGGTCTAAGGAGCCGTGTGTTACATGATGAGGATGACCCAGGGGTGACCGTGGAGGCTGCAGAACATCAGATGCGACCGAGGCTTCAGTTATAGACAATATAAGTGCAAAAAAGTAAAACAAAAAGAGGGCCCCCCCCATTAGTTTAACTACACCTCTGTGATACCACCCCACTGCCCCGCACCCACCCAGCATGCCAATGGCTCCTGAAGGTGCCCTTTACTAAACACGGCCTTGTAGAGCTGCATTCATTGATGTCATTGTGGTAGTTGTAATGAATGGAGATCCCTCTGGAAAGATCTGTTTTCACCAACACATTAGTCTATTGTCTCCAAACACCTAATTAACTCCATTATAATCGCAATGGTGGAATATACACGTACACCTCAGAGGGCGTGAGAAATAGACGTATGGAAGTGTCTATACATAGTAGATACATGGAAGATAGAACGACTGATATGTAGATAGATAAATAGGTAGGTAGATAAGCGATAGAGAACAGATAGGTAGATAGATAGACGGGAGGATGGATAGATAGATGATAGATATGAGATAGATAGACATAGATAGTAGATAGATAGATAGATAGTAGATAGATAGATAGATAGATAGATAGATAGATAGATAGATATGAGATAGATAGATAGATAGATAGATAGATAGATAGATAGACGGGAGGATGGATAGATAGATGATGGATAGATAATAGATAGGTAGATAGATAGACGGGAGGATGGATAGATAGATGATAGATATGAGATAGATAGACATAGATAGTAGATAGATAGATAGTAGATAGATAGATAGATAGATAGATAGATATGAGATAGATAGATAGATAGATAGATAGATAGACGGGAGGATGGATAGATAGATGATGGATAGATAATAGATAGGTAGATAGATAGACGGGAGGATGGATAGATAGATGATAGATATGAGATAGATAGACATAGATAGTAGATAGATAGATAGATAGATAATAGATAGATAGATAGTAGATAGATAGATATGAGATAGATAGATAGATAGATAGATAGACGGGAGGATGGATAGATAGATGATGGATAGATAATAGATCGCTAGATAGATAGACGGGAGGATGGATAGATAGATGATAGATATGAGATAGATAGACATAGATAGATAATAGATATATATAGTAGATAGATAGATAGATAGACATAGATAGTAGATAGATAGATAGATAGATAATAGATAGATAGATAGTAGATAGATAGATATGAGATAGATAGATAGATAGATAGATAGACGGGAGGATGGATAGATAGATGATGGATAGATAATAGATCGCTAGATAGATAGACGGGAGGATGGATAGATAGATGATAGATATGAGATAGATAGACATAGATAGATAATAGATATATATAGTAGATAGATAGTGGACAGATAGATAGATGGGAGGATGGATAGCTAGATAATAGATAGAAATAGTACATAGATAGATATTTTGATGATCTTGTATTAGAGAAGTGCAGTGCGTTGCACTTTTTCACTCATTTGTTCACTCACCATGGGAGTCTAAGGCTGGGTTAACACGGGCGTTGCCGGTGACGTGCAGGAAAAGATGGTACGTTGCGGGAAAAGGCACTATTCCCTCCCCCCCCCCCCCCCCCGAGTGCAAACCGAGTGCAAAGCGGTTTAATGCGTTTTGCACGCACGTCAGAAAAATCGGCATGTTTAGTACCCAGACCCGAACCCGGACTTCTTCACAGAAGTTCTGGTTTGGGTTAGGTGATGTGTAAATTTTATTATTTTCCGTTATAACATGGTTATAAGGGAAAATAATAGCATTCTGAATACAGAATGCAAAGTATATTAGGCATGGAGGGGTTAAAAAAAATATAATAAATAAACTCACCTCATCCACTACGCACTGCCTGGCTCGTCTTCATTCTTCTTCTTTGAGGACCTGGGAGGAAAAGGACCTTTGGTGATGTCACTGTGCTCATCACAAGGCCATCATGGACCATGTGATGAGCGCAGTGACGTCACCAAAGGTCCTTTTCCTCCCAGGTCATCAAAGAAGAAGAAAGAAGACAAGCCGGGGTGCGGGAACAAGTGGATGAGGTGAGTTTAAATATTTATTTATTTTTTAACCCCTCCATCCCTAATTTACTTTGCATTCTGTATTAAGAATGCTACTATTTTCCCTAATAAGTAACCATGTTATAAGCGAAAATAATAAAGATCGGGTTCCCATCCCGATCGTCATCTAGCAACCATGCGTGAAAATTGCACTGCATCCACACTTGCTTGCGATTTTCACGCAGCCCCATTCACTTCTATGCGTGAAAAACGCACAATATAGAGCATGCTGCGATTTTCACACAATGCACAAGTGATGCGTGAAAATCACTGCTCCATAGAAATGAATGGGTCCGGATTCAGTGCGGGGGGTGCAATGCATTCACCTCACGCATTGCACCCAGGGCGGGAAAACTCGCCTGTGTGAAAGAGGCCTAAGGCCTAATTTAAACGCACCTCATCCACTTGTTCGCGCTGCCTGACTCGTCTTCTTTCTTCTTCTTTGATGACCTGGGATAAAAAGGTCCTTTGGTGACATCACTGCGCTCATCACATGGTCCATCACCATGGTGATGGGCCATGTGATGGCCATGTGATGAGCGCAGTGACATCACAAAAGGTCCTTTTTCCTCCCAGGTCCTCAAAAAAGAAGAATGAAGACGAGTCGGGCAGCGCTAAAAAGTGGATGTGGTGAGTTTAATTTAATTTAATTTTTTTAACCCCTCCATCCCTAATTTACTTTGGATTCTGTATTAAGAATGCTATTATTTTCCCTTATAACCATGTTATAAGGGAAAATAATAAAATTTACACAACACCTAACCCAAGCCCGAACTTCTGTGAAGAAGTTCGGGTTCGGGTCTGGGTACCAAACATGCTGATTTTTCTCACGAGGGTGCAAAACACATTAAAACGCTTTGCACTCGCGTGGAAAAATCGCGCATTTTCCAGCAAAGCGCCCGCATCTTTTCCCGCACGTCACCCACAACGTCTGTGTGAACTCAGCCTAAGACCAGTGTTTTAGACACCCCTCTTAACAACTCCTTTAGCTAGCGCCGGTGTCTACATAACTTTGCCGTATCCAGCGCCGGTCTAAGCCAGTTTCCTTGCTGTTTTACATTTAGCAGAGTGTCACAAGGTCACTAAACAATTGTCTTACATTTAGACCATTTTCTATGTGTAAAACAGGCGTATAAAATAGTAAATGAGAGGGTCCTGCCGGCCCTTCCCCGCCCACTTCTTTTTAAACCTGATGTGAGCGGGGTAAAGTTGCAGATTGCCGCGCAAATAACCTTTTTGCCACAATCAGTGCCAGAAATACGACTAATATAGGCGTATTACTGGATAGTAAATGACACCCCCCCCCCATGTTCATAGACTCCATGTCCAGTAAGACATGGCCATGGTTCCCTCTCCCCTAGTGGTGAAGGCTTGTATTACAGGATCTTATGTTCTCAGTTGACATGAAGTCGCTCTAGGTGAGATGGCCTGTAAATTGCAGAGACGCGGTCTCTTCCCAGTCAGTCACCTTGCTGTCCTGCCTCCCGGGCAGCAGAGATTTATAATAAACCCAGCACAACAAATTGTAGATTGCACCACAGACGCCTAAGGACTCCACACCCTGCACACCCATAAAACTGCCAGTCGTACAGGCAATGACAGCATCATGTGCCGGGAGCTGGGTGTCTTGATGCAGCCTGGTACATTTGTAGAAAATAAATGCAACTCATGTCATTTCAGAATTCCCCAGATATAATTTTATCTGAATGTATAGCACAGAGCTGCCCATATAAAGCATGCCCCTTGCTGCAGCCACCAGAGGTGTAAGGGTACGGAGAGGACGGGGTTAGTGCAGACCTGCAAAATGTTGGAGATAGGGGGTGCACTGAAATAGGGGGTGCACTGTGAAGGTCTTAGCAGAGGGATACTTACATAGATCACACTGTCTCCAGTGCCGTCATAGTGCCCCTTTAAAAGAACCAATGTGCAACATTACCTCCATTACAAAGCATACCTGCAGCACTCTACCTATAATACACCACCCTGCAACCTTGAATCTATAATAGAACCAGCCTGCAACATTGCACCCAAAATGGAACCAGCCTGCAACATTGCACCCATAATGGAACCAGCCTGCAACATTGCACCCATAATGTAACCAGCCTGCAACATTGCACCCATAATGGAACCAGCTTGCAACATTGCACCCATAATGGAACCAGCCTGCAACATTGCACCCATAATGGAACCAGCCTGCAACATTGCACCCATAATGGAACCAGCCTGCAACATTGCACCCATAATGGAACCAGCTTGCAACATTGCACCCATAATGGAACCAGCCTGCAACATTGCACCCATAATGAAACCAGCCTGCAACATTGCACCCATAATGGAACCAGCCTGCAACATTGCACCCATAATGTAACCAGCCTGCAACATTGCACCCATAATGGAACCAGCCTGCAACATTGCACCCATAATGGAACCAGCCTGCAACATTGCACCCATAATGGAACCAGCCTGCAACATTCCACCTATAATGGGACCAGCCTGCAACATTGCATCTAATATAGAGCTAGCCTACTACAACATTGCACAGATAACAGAGCCAGCCTGTAATATTACACCTATAATGGAGCCTTCGTGCAACATTGCATCTAATATAAAGCTAGCCTACAAGACTGCACATATAACAGAGCCAGCCTGTAATATTACACCTATAATGGAGCCTTCGTGCAACATTGCATCTAATATAAAGCTAGCCTACAAGACTGCACATATAACAGAGCCAGCCTACAACACTACAAGTAAACCGGGCTAGTCTAAAACATTGCACCTATAATAGAACCAGCCTGCAACATTGCATCTAAAACTGAGCTAGTCTACAACGTGTGTGTGTGACAGGAGCATGGCCGGGGGGCACCTTATGTAACCATAGACAGGTGCTACAAACACCATATGATACATGTTCTACAAGCTGAGGAACTGTAGGATTATTGTTCTATTTGCATGTTAAAGGATACATACATCCTGTTTTGTGTATACAGCTCCCATGCAGACTTATGTGTCCACATAGTTTCAGACTACAAACATGATCCTGCAGTCATCAATTGCTCCTCTCGTTCAGACACAAAGCCATAGGAGTGGAATAACCCATGACTGTAGGATCAGACTATAGAACGGTTTCCTTGGAGACACAAAGGTCTGGATAGGAGCTGCATACTGAAAACAGTAGAGGATTATTTGCATATTTTTGCCGTGTCTCCCAAGGAAATCTCTTGTGCAGTTAGCAGCCCAATCTTCATGTCCTGCCTTTACAAATTCGCATCCTTCACCGATACCCGGGTCATTTCCCTCTTATTTTCTTGTGCTTTCGCCCTTTTTTATTGCGCAGGGCAGGCATAGGCTTATGTACACGTCTCCATGGAAGATACATACTTTTAGTTTATCCAATGAGAGATATGAAGTTGAGATTGCAAGTCGGAGAACTAGAATTTCCAGTTTACAATCAGTAGATGACAGGTGACGCCTATGTGTATTATTCCCTCTATTCGCATTGCGTATTGCTAGCTGAGCCTTTTATTATTAGGATTTTTATGTTATTGACATCAGTCTTACCGCTCATTCATCACATATTCCGTCTATAAGGCACACTTGCCTACATGGATCATTTTATTGGGGAAATTTGAGAGGAGTCCCTAGTTTTCTGTGTAAATCCCACCCACAAGAACAGGACACCCCCCCCCCCCCCATAACAAAAGGCTATGCCCCCATAACAACACCACAAGTACCTCCATTAAAGAGAGTCCCCTGGATTACAGAGCTGTGGCGTTCGGAAGAAGTGCAGCTCGGGGTCGTACCCCTACCAATATCAGGGGAATTGCTAGGATCTCAAAATATTCAGAGCCCAAGCCCCAATGCCTAGGTGTTAAAAAAAATTTTTTAATCCAACCCCCTCAGCCCCTGTGCTAAAGCCATATTTGGATGGACATTACATTTAGTGTTATCACACATAATGTAGACTACAGCACCATATAAACGTATTACATCGAATTATGCTACAGACTGCCATGACAACTTCTTTCAGCCACATCTCATTCCTGCAGAGTTTGCCACACACAGATATCTTAGGTTCCTAGCTTTTTTTTATTATTCTCCTCCTCGTGCTTCAGAAATGTTATCTTTCTGCTAACCCCAATACTGTGCCCGCTGTCTTCCCTAAACTACTATACTGCAAAAATAATAGAGCTATACAGAGAGTACACCCCTAGTAATAGTGCTCCCCAACCTCCATTAATTGTAATAAATGTCTCCCAGAATACCCTCATTATGAATTGTGCCGCCTGCAGTGATAATGCTCCTCCGGAGTGCCCCTATTAGTAGTACTACCCTCCATATTGTGCCCAATTATAACAATGCCCCCACAGAACACCCACTAGTAATAATGCCATTCAGTGTGCCCAGTGGTGATAAAGTTCCTCAAAGTGCACCCAGTAATAATAATAATAATGGCCACTGTAGAGGCCCTAGTGATTAAAATGCCTCCTATAGTGCTCCAAGTAGTTAAAATGCCCCCTCTAGTAACCCCAGTAGATATAACGCCTCATAAAGTGTGCTTAATAATTATAATGGCCCCCTGTAGTGCCTCAGTAGTTATAATGACTCCGATAGTGCCCTCAATTTTTATAATATCCCGTTATGGTTTCCCCAGTAGTTATAATGCCCCCTCTAGTATCCCCAGTAGAGATAATGTCCCTTATAGTGCCCCTAATAAATGTAATGCCCCCCTGTAGTGCCCTGGTAGTCATAATGCCTCCTGTAGTGCCCCTAGTAGTTATAATGCCGCCCTGTAGTGGCCCTAGTAGTTATAATCCCCCCTGTAGTGGCCCTAAGTTATAATGACCCCGTCAGAACCCCCAGTAGGCATAATTCCTGGTCAGTAGTTTAAATGCTCCCTGTAGTGCCCTCAGTATAATGCCCCTTATAGTATCCACAATAAGCAGAATGACCCCTGTAGTGCCCCCAGTAGTTATAATAACCCCTGTAGTGCCTCCAGCAGGTATAATACACCCTACAGCAACCCAATAGTTATAATGCCCCCCTGTAGTGCCCCTAATAGGTATAATGCCCTTCTATCGTGCCTTCACTAGTTATAATGACCCCCTGTAGTGCCTCCAGTAGATATAATGTCCTCAGTAAGTATAATACTCCCTACAGTGCCCCTGTAGTTATAATGGCCCCCTGTCATGCCCCAGTAGGTATAATGCCCCCATGTATTTTCCAATATGTATAATACCTCCCTGTAGTGTGCCCAGTAGGTATAATCCACCCTGTAATGCCCCCAGTAGGTATACTGCCCCCTGTGATGTACCCAGTATTATAGTCCACTTCTGTAGTGTCTCCAGTAGTTATAGTACCCCATGTCGTTATAATGAGTGTCCCAGTACTATCTTCAGGGGCGGATTGGCCATAGACCTTACAGGGAAATTCCCTGGTGGGCCGATGCCCAAGGGGTCGCCAAAGCCCTCTTCTCTGCTGCTCGCCAGGTACATAAGTAGCTCTCAGTGGTAATTAACGCTGTGAGAATCGGAATCTTATATATCCCACCAGCGACACACATGCCCTCTGAATTCAGTTGCTGTGGCCAGCATCTCATCTCCTTAGCCCCCTGCTCCATAGGGTGTTGCCATGCCTTATGTCAATTTGGACCCCCCCCCTACAACATGGGGCCTCTTATATTTTTATTTTTCCTAGGGCCACTTTAATTTCCCGGTCCACCCCTGATTATATTCCCCCAAAGTGAAGAAGAAAAAAAATATGAAATACTAACCTGACCCCCCTGCAGCCATCTGTGATACAGGCCACAGGTTTATTCCGGCCTGCAGCCTGAGTTGCCAGCTTCTCGGCTCAGGCAGTCCCAATGCAGTGAAGGCACTGCCTGCGTCTTGGTGCAGATGCTCATGATGACGCCTGAGACCTAGTGTTGACGGTTGCGATGACCGCCTGTTCTGTTCTGCTAAGAGGGCCATTGGCTCCTGTGTCTCGCCGCAGTAATTCAACTGGGCGATATTAAAATTTCTGAAAACCTCATTAACAGCACAGTGCTCCCCATAAACAATTATGCCAGCAAAATGTGAATATCCCAATAAGCAAAACTGCCTGCAGAGTGAACCACATACAGTACACTGCAGCAGAAGAGTGCCCCCAATAAACAACATGTCTAGACACAGTTCCAGCATAATGCAATTTACTGAATAATAATATAGGCTGGCTCACAGTATTTTTGCATCAAATGCAATATTTATTATTATAAAATACAACTACGTATAGGTCAACATATCAGCACAAATACATACATGTGTATACTGTATAAATATAAACAGTGCGGAGCTCACGCACTAACTTATACAAACTGGAGTACTCCTAAAATAGATGAGACCTTATGACTATACTGGACCTGCAAACTTTCAATTGGGACCACAGAAAATGTCCTTGGACTATGTACCAATATGCCAATTTGTTGGAACCAAATAGGTTCAAAAGTTATCCTTATGTTGGTAAGCTCTATGTTTCGGTACCTTTTGACGGTAATGATAATACTGCCTTACAGATTGCAGCGTTCGCTCTTTCTCCACTCTATGAGCGGGCTTCCGACTCGTTCTCTCAGCGTCCCACGTGACCAGCTGGATGGCAAGTCGCTAGTTAGTGACGTAGGTGCTTGGAGCCGGAGGGTTGGTGGAAGTTAATGCAGCTAAGGTGTCACTTGCTTGAGCCCGTCAGGTTACCGGAGCTTGATGTAGCAGAGTTTGCTCAATGGTTTAACTCTGTTCTATGGCGTTGATATACAAGCGGACAAATAGATGATGGCATAGGATTTCTTTCAATGGTGGAAAAAGTCCTTTTGTTTAGCAGGATGAAAACCGCACCAGTAGCCTTGGTCTAATACACACGAGACGCGTTTCGGAACGTTGTTCCTTCCTCAGTAGTTGGATGTAGAATGCAATTTACTGTAAATGCTAAGATTCTGGCTGCTTACAACCGCCACAAGGGGGAGCTCCCTGTATGAAACTACATAAATGCCTAAGGAGCAAGCTCCTCCTAGCGGCAGCTGCCAGCAGTTATGAAGTCAGACAGAAATCTCCTTTTTGGAGTCACCCAGAAGTCCCCTATTTAGGGAGACTACCAGAAAATCCAGGCAAGCAGGCAACAACGATGTAAAGCTTTCATTTCTATCGTGCAGAGTTGCAGAATTATCAATTCCCCATTATATTCTTATTTCCTGAAATCTCTCCCATTACAAGTGAGATCGATTTGGGACACCCAGGGTGAGAGCAGCTGCAGGCAAATTCCATGCCGCTGCTCTCTAGGTGTGGTCAGCAGAATACAGGCACCATGTATGACACTTGGATTGGATCATACTAATCTGAACTGATTGAAAAACTTATGACAACGTGATATCAACATTACACCTGGCAATAGATCACACATTCCTATTCACTTAAATGACACATCTGGCTGGCAAGTTAGTTTTAATCTAAAGTAATGGACCAAAAAATAAAATAAAAGCCAGATAAATGCCCTTTCTAAGGCTATATTCACATCTGCGTTTTTGCTGTGGATCCGTCATGGATCAGCAAAAACGCTTCTGTTAGGATAATACAACCGGCTGCATCCGTTCTAAACGGATCCGGTTGTGTTATCTCTAAAATAGCCAAGACGGATCGGCACTAAAACCATTGTAAGTCAATGGGCGCCGGATCAGTTTTTTTTTGTGTCCGAGAAAACTGATCCGGCACCATTGACTTACATTGTGTTTCATGACGGATCTGTCTTGCACCGCATCCCATGACTCACTCAAAAACGATGTGTGCAATGTTTTTCTGTCCGCGATGGGAACGGAATGCATTCTGGTGCACTCCATTTCCTTCAGTTCGGTTTTGTCCCTATTGACAATTAATGGGGACAAAACGGAAGCGTTTTCCTCCAGTATTGATAACCTATGACGCATCTCAGAGAAGCCTAAAAAGCCCGGTCCCATGTGTCTCAGAGTCGAGCAGAAAGTCGAGCACTAGCTCTGGTTCCCTGGGCTGGGGTGTCTTTTCCTCGAAGCTTATCCAGTTCAATAAGAATTATAGATATTGGCAGCAGCCACGGAGAGGCGTTGACAGGGTATTGTTCACAGGAATAATAACTCTGCCCTCACGTACTAGTTCTTTGCGGTTGGCAGAGATTAGGTGCATTTCCGATGCCAGCCTCCCAGCGGGCAAATCCTTCTCCTTAGCAAGAAACATCTCACAAAAGGTTCTCCCAGTGCAAAGAGCACCCAGGTGAACCGACAAATAAACCTACGCTCCTACGTGTATATTATTTTACCCAAATTTTGTGGAAAACACTTGCCTTATGCCCTAGTCTCAGTGTGCTCTACTTCAATGCATCGGGGTGCATTAAAGAAAGTGAGTGGCGGTCCTTCTTCTCTATATACTAGTAGCCTTCCCTGGACACGTGCACCACGTGCAAACCACAGTGCTGACCCATCTTTTCAATAATGTCCTCTGGATAGGTCATCAATATCTAAATGGTGGGGCTCCAACTGTAGCTGGCTAGCTAAGACCTGTCCTAGGTTGCTAACATAGCTTATATGTTTATACAGCTAGACCTGCCAATAACCTAATACAGTTCCTATGTTTGTGTGTTAAAGACAAAAGCAGAGTTATTTACAGTGTTTGGATGTCATATAACTGTTATATACACTCACCTAAAGAATTATTAGGAACACCTGTTCTATTTCTCATTAATGCGATTATCTAGTCAACCAATCACATGGCAATTGCTTCAATGCATGTAGGGTTATGGTTCTGGTCAAGACAATCTCCTGAACTCCAAACTGAATGTCAGAATGGGAAAGAAAGGTGATTTAAGCAATTTTGAGTGTGGTTGTTGGTGCCAGACGGGCAGGTCTGAGTATTTCACAATCTGCTCAGTTACTGGGATTTTCACGCACAACCATTTCTAGGGTTTACAAAGAATGGTGTGAAAAGGGATAAACATCCAGTATGCTGCAGTCCTGTGGGTGAAAATGCCTTGTTGATGCTGGAGGTCAGAGGAGAATGGGCCGACTGATTCAAGCTGATAGAAGAGCAACGTTGACTGAAATAACCACTCGTTACAACCGAGGTCTGCAGCAAAGCATTTGTGAAGCCACAACACGCACAACCTTGAGGCGGATGGGTTACAACAGCAGAAGACCTCACCGGGTACCACTCATCTTCACTACAAATAGGAAAAAGAGGCTACAATTTGCACAAGCTCACCAAAATTGGACTGTTGAAGACTGGAAAAATGGTTTCTTGAACATGACAATGAGTTCACTGTACTAAAATGGCCCCCACAGTCACCAGATCTCAACCCAATAGAGTATCCTTGGCATGTGGTGAAACTGGAGCTTCGTGCCCTGGATGTGCATCCCTCAAATCTGCAAGATGCTATCCTATCAATATGGGCCAACATTTCTAAAGAATGCTATCAGCACCTTGTTGAATCAATGCCACATAGAATTAAGGCAGTTCTGAAGGCAAAAGGGGGTCCAACACCGTATTAGTATAGTGTTCCTAATAATTCTTTAGGTGAGTGTATATTGTGTTCACAGAAGCAGAAAAGATAATATGCCTTTAAGATTCATTATATGGATGTGAGGTAAGCTCAATGACACAGCAGAAACAACAGAAAGCATAGAGTTAAACTCTTGTTGCTGGGCAGGAGTCTAGACCAATCACAGCCAGCCTCACACACAGCAGGAGTCTTGGCCAATCACAGCCAGCCTCACACACAGCCTGTGTGGGAAATTCCCTAGCAGGAGCTGCTAGAAATTATTATTCACCAGAGAGAGAACCTGCACAGACATTTACTCTACTAAGAGCTGTGTTTTATGGAAGCAGAGAGACCAAAATAGGTATTTAAAACAGTTATATAATGTTCCTACTGTTAATATAGTGATTAGAACTGTATACTGAACCAGTTATATGTGTGTTTACTTACAGTTCCACCAATTGCAAACTACAAAGTTCACAATCCAAATTCAAATTCCATATTGGAATCCAAATTGCATACAACCATACCAGATCATACTCAACCTATCTGCAAATAGTTACTGCATGCTGCAAATTGCGTCCAAATTCAGCAAGTAGAACTATTAGTTATACCTCAGATACACCTCTCAGAGAGATCATTAAGTGCTTAAATAACTTAAAGTGAGAGTACAGATACTAAAGAGAGAAATATATCCACCATTTTATGTTGAATGACAAGACTGAACAGTTGAACCACCATCTTATGCATACCGCCATTTTGTGATATCTTTTCAACACGTGTTTTGTACATGGACTATCTGCTGCAGAGGTGGCAGTGTTATATGAAGAAAAGTTGAAGTTAATAAAGAAGTTATTTGAAGCATTTGGTGTGCTCTTTAAACCTACTGCTTTCATATAACGGCGCTAGAGGAATTACAGAGTAACAAACGGTCTGGTTAGACCACGGGTGTCAAACACAAGGCCCGCGGGCCGAATCCGGCCCGCCAGACCTTGTCATGTGGCCCGCCGCTGGCCGCCAGCCTTCACCTTTTATTATCACTGCGGCCCCTGCAGGAAGTGATAATAAAACTACAAGCGCTCGCCGAGACTGAGAGGAGGGAGGAGGGAGGAGGCAGGCTGGGCGCTGGCAGTGTGAGTCATACGTCACGCGCCTGCGCCGCCCACTTTATGAATGAAGCAGGCGGCGTGGGCGCATGACGTATGACTCACGCTGCCAGCGCCTGTCCTCCTCCCTCCTGCCTACCGAGCGGCGAGCGCTTGTAGTTGTAAGTACCCACAGATCCCCCATAAGTGTCACCACAGATCCCCCATAAGTGTCACCCACAGATCCCCCATAAGTGTCACCACAGATCCCCCATAAGTGTCACCACAGATCCCCCATAAGTGTCACCACAGATCCCCCATAAGTGTCACCCACAGATCCCCCATAAGTGTCACCCACAGATTCCCCATAAGTGTCACCCACAGATCCCCCATAAGTGTCACCCACAGATCCCCCATAAGTGTCACCCACAGATCCCCCATAAGTGTCACCCACAGATCCCCCATAAGTGTCACCACAGATCCCCCATAAGTGTCACCACAGATCCCCCATAAGTGTCACCACAGATCCCCTATAAGTGTCACCACAGATCCCCCATAAGTGTCACCCACAGATCCCCCATAAGTGTCACCACAGATCCCCCATAAGTGTCACCCCAGATCCCCCATAAGTGTCACCACAGATCCCCCATAAGTGTCACCACAGATCCCCCATAAGTGTCACCACAGATCCCCCATAAGTGTCACCACAGATCCCCCCATAAGTGTCACCACAGATCCCCTATAAGTGTCACCACAGATCCCCCATAAGTGTCACCCACAGATCCCCCATAAGTGTCACCCACAGATCCCCCATAAGTGTCACCCACAGATCCCCCATAAGTGTCACCACAGATCCCCCATAAGTGTCACCACAGATCCCCCATAAGTGTCACCCACAGATCCCCCATAAGTGTCACCACAAATCCCCCATAAGTGTCACCCCAGATCCCCCATAAGTGTCACCACAGATCCCCCATAAGTGTCACCACAGATCCCCCATAAATGTCACCACAGATCCCCCATAAGTGTCACCCACAGATCCCCCATAAGTGTCACCCACAGATCCCCCATAAGTGTCACCCACAGATCCCCCATAAGTCCGATACAACCGGCCCTTTGACGGTGACCAAACTGCTGATGCGGCCCCCGATGAATTTGAGTTTGACACCCCTGGGTTAGACTAAAAGTCAGAGATATCAAAATTCTTCTAATGTCACAGCGCAAAAGGCACTTCATAGTGCTGCGCCTGCCACACCAACACCCGAGAGCCCCACCGCTCAGCTGTTTGAGAAGGCAGGGGTGCTCCATTGAACTCCACGGCCTTCTGGCAGCTTACCCTACCGATGAATGTGATGTCACATGGTCTTGGCGAAACTCAGTCCCATTCAAGTGAATGGGGCTAGGCTCCTATATCAATGTACGGCGCTGTGCTTGGTAAGCTGTGAGGAGGCAGTGGGGCGCCGGTGCCTTTTCAGACAACTAATCGTGGGGGACCTGGTTGTCGAACCCCTGCCGATCAGATACTGATGACCTATCCTCAGGATAGGTCATCAGTATAAAGGCTCATGCACACAACTGTATGTATTATGTGGTCCTGATAGAACAGTACGCAATGCGGACAATAATAGGACATGTTCTATTTTTTTGCGGAACGGAAATACGGACATATGGAAACGGAATGCACATCGAGTAACTTCTGTTTTTTTTTGCGGACCAAAAAATACGGAACGGACGGAAAAAATATACGTTCGTGTGCATGAGCCCTAAGGCCTCTTGCACACGAATGTTTTTTTTTCTGTTAACAATCAGTTTTTGCGGAACCATTCATTTCAATGGGTCCGCCAAAAAAACGGAATGTAATCCATATGCATTCCGTTTCCGTATTTCCGTTTTTCCATTCCGTTCAAAGATAGAACTTGTCTTATTATTGCCCGCAAATCACATTCCGTGGCTCCATTCAAGTCGATGAGGCTGTAAAAAAAAAACCAGAATGGATACGAAATCCGGACTAGGAACGCCGTAAAAACAAATCCAATAAAACTATGTTGGAATTGCGTTTTTTTTTCCAATTCCACCCATATAGATTTTTTCCCATCTTTCCACAACATTGTATGCAATATTAAATGGTGCCATTAGAAAACACAACATGTTATAGCTCCGGCGAAGCCGGGAGTAAAAAACGAAAATTGCTGCGTTATGAAGAGGTTAAACCTACAGCATAGCTCATAGCTGGCAGCTTTCAGATTCTGCCACATGGATCAGCCAAGGTGCGCCAGAATTATTAAGAGGCAAGCACCCCCTCCCTAATAGTTTTGGCACATCTCTCTTGAGACCAGGACTGGCATTAGAAAGGCCTTGGTGCTGTGCCTACTGTATAGATCCCGGGCTCTGCACTACCTCCCCCTCTGCGCTAAAATTTAGGCCAAGCGTCCCTCCTTTGTTTGCAGAGTCTTCACATTTTACATAAAGCATCAATTCCCTAAATGTAATTCTATTATCCGAATTGGCACCGCCTAGTATTATCAGCAGGTGTTAATATGTGCAGGTGTTAATACGTACGGGCACTGTCACACCGTGCCGATGGGCATTGCGGCACCCTCTGAGGGCAGTCCGCTGGCAGACTACCACAAACAGCAGCTGAATTCTGCTGACAGCTCATTGCATTTTAGGAGTTATGGAAAGAGGAGTCCTTCTTAAAGAGTCCCTGTCCCCTCTCCTGACATCTCTATTTAGTAATTACTTACATTCCCAATTTAAAGGGGTCGTCGGGGCTTTTAATATTGATGACCTATCCTCAGGATAGGTCATCAATATCAGATCTGCCAGGGGTCCGACACCCGGGACCCCCGCCGATCAGCTGTATGAGGAGATGGCATGCTCAGTGTGTGCATGTGCCGTCTCCCTTCCTGCTCGCTGCTTTGCCATAGACAGTAGCAGAGGGCAACAAGAGAGAAGGGAGATATCGCGTGTCGTCTCCTTATGCAGCTGATCGGCGAGGGTGCCAGGTATCGGACACCCGCCAATCTGATATTGATGAGCTATCTTGAGGATCGGTCATCAATATACGAGAGCCCGGAAAACCCCTTTAATAACTATTCTGGAGCACTTTTTTTTTTTATATATATGTCATTCCTTTATTATTCCTGCAAGAAAGTTATGAATAAAGAGTGTTCCCAGTTGGGGGTGTGTTTCCCTGCACAGTTGGTCACTGACATCATTGATTAAATAGGGACATCCCCCCATTAGTAACACTCTGCATTCATAACTATCTTGCAGGAATAATAGAGGGATGGCCCAGTAGAGCTATATGAAAAGCTGCTCCAGAATTGTTATCATGTGGGGAATGCAAGTAGTTGCTAAAACAGATGTCAGAACAGGTGCCCCTGTCACTGAACATGGCACAAAGTTGTCCACGTGGAATGCCTAGTACAGTCCCCGAAACAGATGTTTTGGGTGCTATACATTATTGGCGCTCGAAATGGCACACCACTATAGCCTTGAACCAACACCCCGCTGAGGCGAGTGACCACCTATTGCTTTTAGTGTGATACACTAAGGGTCCTATTACACCTGCAGATGAAGCAGCCGATTGTCGGGAGGGAAGCAATCGCCTACTCGTCAGTGGAGGAGACAACTGCAGTGATCTCCTCCAGAGTATAGTGAGGAGTGATCGCTACACCATCGCTCGTCCCCATACTGAATCGCTGTTTGCCAGCAGCGGATTGTAATTACACAGTATGATCTGCCGCCGACAAACGAGGATTTTTAAACCTGCTAAAAGATTCCAATTTGCATTTGCTTGTTCATTGGGTAATCAGCGGCAGTGTTACACTGCCAGATCATCGCTAACAAGCATTCATATTAATGTTTGCTAGCCATGATATTCACGTTTATCTGAAGCCTTAATAGGGTTGTTTCACTGCAGCAAAAGGCATTTATCATGTAGAGAAAGTTAGCACAAGCCACATACTAATGTATTGTTATTATCCATATTGCTTCCTTCGCTGGCAGGATTCATTTTTCCATCACATTCTACACTGCTCATATGCAGGGGTTACGACCACTCTAGAGTCCAGCAGCAGTGGCCGTGCATGCCTACTATAGGAAAAGGCATCAACCTTTGTATGCTCCCATGGTCCTGGCCACCAGAGAAGCCGGTACTTTTTCCTACATTGTGCAGGAACAGCCACCACTGCAGGATTGCAGGGTAGTCGTAACCATGGAAACAAGCAGTGTATATGGAAAAATTAATCCGATAGCAAAGGAGGCAATATAGCCAATCACAATACATTAGTAAGTGGCTTGTATTAACTTTCTCTACATAATAAATGCCACTTGCTGAAGTGAGACCACCCCTTTAAGGCCTCATGCACATGACCGTATTTTTCATCTGTGTTCTATTGCAGATATCACACTGAACCGTTCATTCCTATGGGGCAATGCAATCAGTTTGGCTGTTCTGCAAATTATTATAATTTTTTTATTATTATTATTATTATTTATTTACTATATTAACAATACAAAAGAAAGAAATGTAAATAAATTGTTTATTCCTCTATTACAGAAATGATTCCATAATTTTCCCTTCTACAAATTATAGAAAGTGTCCTATTCTGGACCGTTTTGCGAACGAGAATAGCCATTTCTATTGAGGGGATTGCGAAAAATGCGGAGTGCACGCGGAGGGCATCCCCTTTTTGCAGATCCGTGGTTTGCGGAGCGAAGTATGGACACGGTCGTGTGCACAAGGCCTTATGTAGATTGCAGGGAATTACTGATGTGAAGAAGAACCTTTCAAGATGTCGAGAAGGTTGTAACTTTCTATGAACTGGTAGAGTAGAGTGAAGTATGGGCTGTAACCCGGAGAAGGAGGCTCTTCCAGCGACGAGTGTACCTGAGTTTACATTAGGGTTGAATTGGTTTCAGAAAGTAACTCAATAGCTCAGAAGTGGCTTGTTGCAGGGACACAAGCTTGTAACCTAGAAGTGAAGAGCGCGGCCCCCACCCTGCACTTCAGCTACGTGCTGGGAAAAAAAAAAGTTACAAAAGGTAAAGTGAGTAATGCGAAACCCTCTGAACCTGCCTAATCCTGTTTCCCAATTCAGTTGTGTCTGGGAACAAACACCAATCATCATCCTGGTGAGGGGGGAGGGGAGAAGGTAATGAACTTGTCTTGATTGCAGTGTTCCTCCGAGAAACGTGTCAACACAAAGCCGGGTGACGGGGTCACAAACACCTCGCTTATTACAGACACTCTCACAGGTAACACCGCCTCACCTGCTTCACCTCTCAACTTGCTAAACTTTACTTTTTTTTTTGTATTTTGTTGTGTCTGGGGTCAAAGGGCATGTCCTCCCTCATCATGTTCTTGGAGGTATTGCTGGACTTGGAGGAGAAGGTCTTATATGTTGCAAAAATGTACAACAAAATGACTGTAAAATAAAAATTACAGTTGACAATAGTGTAGCGAGCCTACAGGGGGAGTACTGTGAGAAGAATGGGAGTGGTAGTAGTTTTCGCCTGTGGCGCTCCCTGGGGTCTTGCAGTGACTGGAGGACTGATGCCAAGGGCCGACGGAGGTATGCTGGAGTTAATAACCATGCCCCTTAGTTTCAATAAATAAGTCTCTCTTTGCTAAAGTGCAAATTGGAGTAGTAGTAATTGCGCCAGTAAAAGGCACATTTCTATTAGCAACGTATGGACAACAACAATGATGGAGGTTGTAGTACTCCCTCGCTCTCGCTAAAAGACACAGTCATGCAACAAGGTTCTTGTTAGGTTTTCGGACTGAAGGGCGCAGATATCAGATACGGGGGGCCAGTCCATCTCAAAGTGTTGCAATGTTCCCTCTCACAGCAACAAAGTATTTCTGCCATAAATGAGCGTAATACCGTTAATCTGATGCACGCACGGCCTTGTGGGTTCTAGACCTTATTAAATGGAAAGCAAGGCATAGCAGCATTCTATATACGTATGGTATATGATCCATATATAAAATAATACCATAAAAATATACAATTCAACATGAGATGCTTTGCAAATATGTTTTGATAAAAAATATCTGTGCCCATCCACCACAGTGAGGTGACCTCGATATGGATTGGAATCTAACTCAATACCGTACACCTCCATGTAAATTCAAGGAGAATGGAACCCACATACACAGTGTGGCTGCTACAATTATTACCTCTCCGTTGAGCAGGCCATGACCTGTTGCGTCACCCTGTGTCAGCAACCATTCTATGAGCAGGGAGAGCACTCAGCTAGACATGTCACGCTAATTATAAACAGGCTGCGGAAAGGATGGGTCAGCAATAGCAACCAACATGGAGGTAGCCACACCTCCAGATGCATGCTGCAAACTCAAAGAAGAGGTAACAGTTGTAGCATGCATGTGGGTTCTGTTCTCCTTGAATTTAGATGCCCGTGAACGGTATAGAGATAGGTGTAGAGTTAGGTTCCCGTTGGTATTGAGGTCACCTTGTTGTGGTAGATGGGCACAGATATTTTTTGCTAAACACTTCGTATTTGAGTGTATATTAGATGTGGTATTAGTTTATACATAGATCATATACTGTACATTTATGGAATGCTGCCATGCCTTGCTTTCTCTTTAATTATGACAACGTGCACCTATGTATTCATTTTACCCTGCAGTATGTACTGACTAATTCTGTCCAGGTTATGGGCGTTCTAATCTCCTTCTCTCAGGGGTACTGTACTTTGGTAGTATAGTTGCTTCCTTGGCAGTTAAAGTCTCAGAGACTGAGGTTCTCTGAACCTGGGCCTAGCTCTCAGGAGCTCACACATGTAGATCTCCACTGTAGCTCAGTTAGACTCATACACACTAACTAACCAGGGGGTGGACCAGGTCCATCTCCTAGCATCCTTACACAGTTTGCCAAGTTTTTAACCATTAGGGTGTCCATACAGAGCCATTAGGGACATACAACACAAACAGTGAATCCAATATTTTACTTTATAACATTGCATTAACTCTTTGGCAATAATCAGGGGAGGACTGGAAACTTAAAACAGCCCTGAAAAAATAAAAATAAAAGTGGCCCCATGTAGTAGGCGGATCAAAATTGACAGAAGGCGGGACAACACAAGTAGGCATGGCCAACAGAAGTAAGCCGGGGTCAGCAATACCATAATGCAGCGCAAAATACCACCTCAGGAGTATGAAATAACATAGTGCCACCAGTCAGGTGGGTACATACCTTATGCTCCTAAATTAAAGGGGCTATCCCATGATTATTGTAAAAAAAAAAAAGAATTTAACATCATATAGACAATCTCTTTTTAACAAAGCTAGAACCAGCCCTGCACCTCACATGGATCCAGAGATCTCCCCATTCATTGCTCTGCTAAATTTATACTAAGCTGGCAGGTCAAGGGGAGTGTCTTTTCTGCTACAGCTCAGGAGGCGTTTGAATAATTTAGACAGCACTCCATTATACGATTAATGCTTTTTATTTGCCAGACATAAAGGTCCTTTTTGGAACTGAGGCAACGTTTCGGGCAAAACACATGCCCTTCATCAGGCTAGTTGCGTGCATAGATGCATGGAAGGTCGACAGCTCAGGAGGCGTGTCACAGCTCTCCCTATCACAGCTCAGGAGGCGTGTCTCAGCCCTCCCTATCACAGCTCAGGAGGCGTGTCTCAGCTCTGCCTATCACAGCTCAGGAGGCATGTCCTTTCTGCTGCAGCTCTCTCCCTATCACAGCTCAGGGGGCAGTTGAAGGATGAAACTGAGCATGTGCGACCATCTCGGTGAGCAGGACAAAGAAATAAGATAAAGAACAAACAGCAGGTGGCGCTATAAAGATACAGTTCATTGAATAACTCAGCGGCTATACAAGATTTTTAATGACATGCAATTACAAAAGGATTCAGATCCAGGGGCTGGTTTAAAAACTGTTTAATAGTTTTCGTGGGACAACCCCTTTAAATGCTGAGAGGATCAGATCATTATATACCTGGCTGGCAGCCATGAGGAAGGCTCAGGCAGCCCCATGGGCCTCGGCCAGGAAATTTCTCTTTGTCCAGTCTTTCCCTGGCAATAAATAAGTAGTCCTTGTGGGGTACAGCAATAGCAATAGTCAGAGGGGTAACATCAGCCTTCTGGACCTCAAAATCTATTACAGGGCCGAACTCACCCAGCAATTTCATCAGAGAGGCTGTTGGCTCCAGGAAACTCAATACCTTCTAGAATGATAAATCTACTACATAAAAAATCTACAAGCCCCTCACAGCCATGGAGCGATGTCCAGGGTTTATTACTAGGGATATTGACCGGTCATCCTTGACGATCTGTCTTTAACTACTACAATAGTACATAGCTATCTACTGGGAGCCATATACAAGCCAGGGCAATACTAAGGAGTGCCCATACCTTCACCATAAGACCACTGGGATCCCCATCGATGAAGCGACTGCAGAGTTGGCTACTCCATTCATGTCTGTAGACCAGCAGAGTACTGTACTTGGCTTCTCTTTGGTAGTTCCAATGAATGGAGAAGCTGCATACATAGGTGACCATTGCTTCATTCGCTCTGGGGACTCAGGGACCCCGTTCTCATTATCACTTGGGGGTCTCAGGCATTCAGCTATTTCCGGCAATCCCATAGAGAGTGAAGCGAGTGGCAGCATGTATGCTCAACTTGCTGCTCCATTCAGGAGGACATGGTCCCGTTTCTCATGATCAGTTGGGGGGCCCCGATCATTGGATACTTATCACCTATCCTGTGGGTATCTCCATGGGGATAGGGGAGTAAGCTAGCAGCTGCAAGACACCCCTGACCGTGGGGTATATCCATAGCAGACATTGCACTTGTTATGGGGCCCACAGGTGTGTGGAATATGTTTTTTTTTTTTTTGCTATCCTGTGGGTTAGTTGATATATGGTGCTATTATACATGCCTGTTTTAATTTTCTCACACTAGCTTTTGGGGGCCTCATCTTATTTTGTTATGGGACCCTATAAATTATAGTTACGTCCCTACCCCTGGTGATGGCTTATTTCTCTTGGGATTGGGCATTTAGAAAGCCAACAGTCCAATCCTTCAGTCCCCTGACATCTGATATTGGAGAACATCAGGACAACCCCCTACACATTAGACGGTCGGCTGGTCCCGACAAATCCAGTGGGTTTGGCAGACATTAAAGGGGTTGGCCAATTTACAAAGTAATTTCCAAAATGCCATGTACAGTCATGAATGCTCCATACAAGACTGTACGGCGCATGTGCCGATACTGGGGATCCTGCTGCCTTTATCTGCGCATGCACCGGACGTGATCATTTGCCGTTCAGCTATTGAACAGGATGGAAGGTACCCAGGAACAGTGAGACAAAGCGGTCACCACCATCTTGCAGCCCATAGACAGGGAGGATGACAGGAGAGTATGTTTATGTCACTGAAACCGAGGTGTCCGGGGGTGTCCATTAGAATAGTTGGGGGATGGTATACAGACTTGTATGGAGCAGATATGACTGTATGTGGCATTTTGACAAATTAGTCTGGAAATTGGCCATGCCCTTTAATCCACTGTGTATGGACTGTGCAGGCACTGTGGACCCTTGGGCAATAGAGTTACATTGAAGCCCCATGTCTACCCCACCTCCAGAATACAGCATGGGTATTCTATGGGCCCCCCAGGCCCGGTGGGTTCTAGCATCTGCTGATGTTTGCATGGTACTGACTATAATAAACCGCTGATCTACGACCTGTTCTGCAACTACAAGTTCTAGCATGCCAAGAAAGTCTGCTTATTGCCATAGCATGCTGAGGCTTGTAGTTTCAATAAGGAAGTATAATGGTTAACCATAGAATTGCCATATGGATAGCTATTCTACAGACAGAGCAGGAAGAACCTGCAGATGCCCATGTGTCCCTAAGCTAGAGGATACAGTGGTCCCTGGAAAGCTCCAAGAACTGGGGCTTGTGGGTGGTATTCTCCACACGCTGTCAAATCCTGTCAAGTTAGAGGTCGTGGGGTACAGCAAGCCCAGAACTTTGGTTGAGAGGGCTGAACAGGGGGCACTGGCATCACCTTTCCTCGATATCTTATAGAGGTCATCATTTACAGAACTACATGACATCATAAGCCAAATGCACTTAAAGGGGTTGTCTAATCCCCAAGGCAAAATTAATTAAAGCCCTGATTGGGTTTAAAATAAATAAATAATAATAATATTTTTTTTTTTAAATCACCTACTGGCCGGTGCTCCGATCCAGCTGCTTCCTGTCCCCTGTGGACAACTGGAATCAACAGGGACGGGACTTCGGTGCCAGGGGTGGACTGGGAACTGGGGAAAAATAAATAAAAGTAGCCCCATGTTGTAGGCAGCCCAAATTGACAGGGGGGAGGGACAACAGAAGTGGGCAGGGCCAGCACAAGATACCACCCCAGCAGAACCAAATACCACAGTGTAACAAAAAATACCACCCCAGCAGAACCAAATACCACAGCGTAGCAACAAAAATACTGCTGCTGCCACAGTATTCAACTGTATCGCTGTCCTGACGATGGGGATAGTTGAATTCAGGGGGACACCTGCAGCCACTGGTCAGGTATAGAAGTCAGATCTTTATGTACCCAACCAGCAGCCGTGAGGAGGGCTCCCTCTGGGCACCGGCCAACCGGAAAATGTCCCAGTAGGTTCTATAGCCAGTCGGTCCCTGCTCAGTTTCTATCTTTTAAACCAAATTCCTTTTAGCTAGGAGGTCGGACACCCCCTTCAAATATGAACATCTCCACCATAAGGATCCCTGTATAAGGTGGCGCCGAGGGTCACCAGGCGGTTACTGAATGGCTGCAAGACACCGGAATCGACTTCTATGTTTTTTTCATTCTTCTGCTTATGACAAAGCTGGTAGGAAGTTGTTTCTTGGCTTGAGACTTGACAAGCAGATGCTGGAGGCAAGGAAGGAACAAACTTAGTCGAACAAGTTTTTACCAGCCAGTTAATGATTCTCTTGACAGCTGGAGTTTGACTGAAAGCTGAACTGCTATGTGCAGGGATTCGGGTCCTGCCTGTCTTACTTAGGGTATTGCAGGAGGCAGAAAAAGTGAGCAGGGTCGGTGCAGAAGGGGTGAGCTGTTAAATTCTTCACCTGCAAATAACCTCCTTATCCCTGCTGCTGTCATCTCCAGCTGTCAGTCCCCTGAACACGGCAAGCCTAGTTCTGAGCCGTGTATCAATGACTAGCAGATACTGACAGTGTATATTATACAGCGAGCTGGTGACATCATCATACATCAGTAGTTTCCAGCTCTTCTGGAACTACAACTCCCAGCCTGCTCTGATAGCCTGCTGACCCACACACTGTATGCTGCCGATGGATTGTAGGAAGAGTCAGCTGAAGACATACTCAAACTCCCTGCAGCCCTGTATGTTACTATTTTATTCTACATTTTTCAAACCAGCACCTGGATCTGACACCTTCAAATTAGCATGGAATTAAACATTTTGTATAGTCACTTTGTTAAAGATAAAATGCATCTGTATAGCACCACCTGCCGTTTTACTTACTCAGTAGGTGGTCGCACACGCTCAGTTCCTTCCTTCTGTGCACTTCAATGGGGCTGAGCTGCGCCTAGGTCATGGGACTAATGAAGGTGACGTCACTCAGCCTAGGGAAAGCAGCAAGAAGGCTAGCGCCACTGCCTTCTCTAACAGCTAATCGGCGGGGGTCTCGGGTTTCGGACCCCATGGATCAGAAACTGATAACCTATCCAGTGGATAGGTTGTTGGAAAACCCCTTTACTGATGGTATAACCCTTTTAAGAGTCTTACAAGTGATTGACAGTTATCTGTATGTATGTTCACACAGGGGAGGCTGTCAATCACTTATAGGACCACCCACTGGACTCCTAACGCTGCAGAGTTTACCACACAGATTTCTTAAGTTCCTCATTTTTCTATCATCCTCCTCCTCCTGATGCCCCAACAGTGTTATCTTGCTGCTACCCTCAATAATGAGCCAATTGCCCCTAAATACTATACTGTATAAATAATAACACTCCCCAATAGTACCCCCAGTAGTAATAATACACCATAATAGAAATAATTTTCCTCATAGTGCCTCCAGTAGTAATAAAGCCGCCCCTAGTAAAAGTGATAAAGTCCCCCCCCATAGTGACCCTGCACCCAATTGTCCCCCAATAGTGATAAAGATTTCTGTAATGTCCCCAGTATTGATAAAGACCCTCATAGTGCTCCCAGAAGTAATACTCCAATATAGTGCCCCAAGTAATTGTAATACAGTGCCCCCAGTAGCTAAAATGTCCCCTATAGTGTCCCAGTAACATTAATGCCCCCAGTAGCTTAGATAATCACCTATGGTGTCAGCAGCACCTTGCAGGTTCCCCCGTAGTGCCCCCAGTAGTTTAAATGGTCCCCTATAGTGCCCCAGCAGCTTAGATAGTCACCTATGGTGTCAGCAGCACCTTACAGGTTCCCCCGTAGTGCCCCTAGTAGTTTAAATGGTCCCCTATAGTGCCCCAGCAGCTTAAACGGTCCCAATAGTGCCCCCAGAAGCTGATATGGTCCCTCTAGTTCCCCAGAAGCTTTTATGGTCCTCTATAGTGCCCTCCAGCAGATTATATGTTCCCCTATAGAGACCCCAGCAGATTAAATGGTCCCCTATAGTGCCCCCAGCACCTTAAATGATCCCCTATGGTGTCCCCAGTAGTTTTAACGGGCCCCTATAGTGCCCTCAGTAGTTTAAATGATCGTCTATGCCCACTCATGTGGCACAGACAAGACCCAGCAATCATGTCATGTCAGCAGAAGCAACAATAGGGGGTGCACTACAGTCATCCCCCCCCCCCCCCCGGTCCTGCCTGAGCCACATGAGTGGGCACAGTGGTGCTGCTGTGGTGGTAGGCCTAGACTGACACTGGCAGCATTGATTGGATAGAGTAAGACTGTGCATGGACACGCCCCCCAACTGGTAACATCCATCTGGACCCTCATTACAAACTACTAGTAATTCATTCATAACCTCTGGCAACACACATTATAGCACATGGCACATTATACAGTCATAGGAACAGATGTTAGAAGGGGGTGCAAGTCCTAATTTTATCCAGACCTGCACAACTGAGGTCTAGTATGAGCGTTAGACAACCCCAGCCTGGATCAGATTATTCAGAAGTAAGGAGGGAGGATCCATAAATGCATGATAATAAAGATAATGGAAGATTTATAATTGCAGGGCAATGATGGGATGAAGCTGAGCGAGATGATCCTGCGTCTCCTTCAGCCTCCATGAGAAGAAGATCTGCAGCTGACAAGGAAATTTTTTTTTTTTTTTTGCACAACCACAAAATGTGGCGGATCCAAAGTCTTTTACCTTTCATCTAAGCGAACACCGGGGCTCCGTCACTGTGTGCTGTTAAATATAGTTTATCCTCATGCATTATTGAAATATCCAGTGGGGAGACTCTGCGTCTTACAGGAGAAAATCCAAGATGAAAGTAGAAAGTATTGAATTCTGGGGTAGCTAGTATTAGACTCTGCTTCTCCATAACATCTCAGTGTGAAGTCGCTGCATTTTAATAAAACTTTTGCTTGGGAAGATGTAAGACTTGAGGAGGAGGGGGTTATTATTCCTTCAATACTGTGGTTATTACTTTTAGACTTTTAAATGTCCGGACGTCTTGATTCCTCTTTAATGATGGCCTTTATAGATGAGAATCTAACATGACTGATGTAGGGTTGTCTGAAATTAGAAAATAAAAATTTCTTTTGCACTATTCAAGAAAATGGTACTGAGACATGGCCACCGGACAAGAGCAGCATGGTGTCACACCCATGGTCCGTGCCCACCACTGTCCTGCTGTCCCAAGCAGGTGTAGGCATCTCTCCCCCTCTCCCTGTGTGTATTGGAACCAATGCTCAGTGAACTTGCTTTCAACACCACGAGAGTTCCGCTGGGTTTATATCACCATTTATTTTTCTGGTCTTCTGTTCCAAGAACAGTTGGCCTCCATTTTAGTCTCAGATCCATTATTTTAGATGGAAACAAAGGCATGTAGTACTTCATTTTTCCATCTAAAATAACGGATCTCAGACGGAAATGGCCAAAACAGAGACAAAATGGGCAGAAGATGCTTTAAATACACAATCATTTTTTCTTTTCTTCTGACAGATCAGAAGAGCAGAAAAATAAACGGTGATGTGAACCCAGACTATTTTGAGTTTTGATGTTTTCTAGCTACTAGTGACCAGTTATGGTTTGATCTCCTGACTGCCCGTGTACTGTACCTTGCCTGTTTACTGATTCTGCTCCTTGCCGCCTGCACCGACCTTGGAACTGCTACCTGGAATACACACGTACTCAGCCTACCCTGACCTTGGACTGTGTTTAGACTACACCTTTTGCCTTGGTGCTTTGTACCGGTGTCTCTGAACCCTGTGGGTCAGCTGCCATCTACACTGGGACTACTCCAGGCAGGGGAAGACTGGGAAATTTAAGTGGCCTTTAATGTCTTCCTGGAGTACCTCTAGTTCGGAGTAAATAACCCAATGACTTCATGGTGCCACTTCAATATTACTATCATTCCAACTATATGTTTTCTTGAGGAATAAAAAAACTAAAAGTGGCCTTATGTTGTAGGCAGGTGCAAATAATAGAAGGAAGGGCCAATACAAGTAGGCGGGCCAACATAAGTGAGGCCTGCAGTACCATATTGTGGCACAAAATACCACCCAGCAGGACTTAATACCTCAGTGCATCACAAAATAATGCCTCAGCAGCACTAAATACAGTCCCAGAAGCCCCTCTGTGGTGGCCAGTGACAGCTGCCACTTTCTGTCCACCTACTCTAGTTTCCTCAGGATGGCAGCAGATCATAGGTGCCCCGCTGTGCATTTGCACACCGGGAATTTTCCCTGTAGGATCTATGGCCAGTCTGACCCTGACTCCAGGAGGTAGCGGTCTGGTTGGTTCCCTGCGGTGAAGTCCAGATCCCTGTACAGGGGTTAAAGGGTGAATACCAGGGGATTGCCAGGACAACGCCCTTACGTTTAGTCCAAAGTCAAACTGGTTAGTTGGCACAGTGGGTTACACATGGTTTCTTTAAAAAAGCAAACAAACTTTTTCTAGTTTCAAACAACTCCTTTAAAGTAAAACTCAACACAGAAAATGGACAAAAACAAACTATCTTAGTACATCCTCCCTTAAGCTCCTCTGTTCCCTTGGCCCTAGTTTGCTCATATTACAACAGAAAAATGAGAAATACATGTATATAAAGATATATTCTTTCTAGAGCTGAGCCATGCCTCCCTCCTCCTCCTCCTCACTGTCCTGTGTCTGGCTGTAAGATAGCTGGCTATAGTAGTCTCTCACCTCCGCACTGTTTGCTGTGGGGCAAAAAATCCCTTCTAGTCCGCAGCTGAAAATGAAACAGAATAGCAGGAGATTAACTCCTGCGTTCTCTGTGGGATTTCTACAAGACTGTTTGTGTCAGGATCATGCAGAAAATCCTCACAGACAGTGGGGAAGATTATCTGCTCTTTACTCTTACTCTTATTGTTGTTCCTTTAGATATAGAGAACATACTTAAAAGTTGGTTTGCAAGTACCGACCTTCAGCACCATGAAGCCATCCTTGCATGCTGAGCCAAGGTTTGTAATACACCACCACCTATTAATTACTTACATTTTGGGGAAAGAGAACGTGATTCCATTATTTATCTGCAACCCAAAACCTGACCAATAAGCTAATAGATGAAAATTTTTAAGATCTCAATTTGCTGATCTACTGATGATAATGCTGCTGGCACAGAGGAACATCTGGTTGAAACCAACACAATAAAAAATGGCACTCGCAAAGTTGCTTGTGATTTTTATTCCTCAAGAAAACATATAGTTGGAATGATAGTAATATTGAAGTGGCACCATGAAGTCATTGGGTTATTTACTCCGAACTAGAGGTACTCCAGGAAGACATTAAAGGGAATTTCTACCATCTGTAACCAATGGCCATGCAATGTAGATCCCTCAAACAGGACTCAAACCATACCTTTGTTAGCTTTATTGCCATTTCTCACCTCTAGAAAAGGAACTTTAAAGACTTTAAAGATAAGCAAATACGGCCCAAAGTGACCAGCAGGACATTATTAATATTTCAAGTCTAAGCCCACCTCTTTTAAGAACCCAAGCCCGCCTCCATCAAGAGCACAAGCCCTTCTCCTTCAAGAGCACAGGCCCACCTTCTTCGAGAGAACAAGCCTGCTTCCTTCAAGACCACAGGCCCACTTCCTTCGAGAGAACAAGCCTGCTTCCTTCAAGAGCACAAGCCTGCTTCCTTCAAGAGCACAAGCCCACCTCCTTCAAGAGAACAAGCCCACCTCCTTCAAGAGAACAAGCCTGCTTCCTTCAAGAGAACAAGCCTGCTTCCTTCAAGAGCACAAGCCTGCTTCCTTCAAGAGCACAAGCCCAACTCCTTCAAGCGAACAAGCTTGCTTCCTTCAAGAGCACAAGCCTGCTTCCTTCAAGAGCACAAGTGTGCTTTTTTTGGTTCCTGCAAGTGCCTGACCCTTATGCTGACAATTGTGTCCCCTTGGCCTACGTTTTAGTTGGCAAAATCAAGGCATCTTATCCCCACACTTAGGAATGCCCACTTAAGGCATGGTTTACATTAGCACCACCTATTTTAAACCCTTGATGGCAGATTCTTTCTGTATTGAAATCTCGTGCAGGCATAGACTAGGTATCTGCCTATGCACTGCCTTACATACTGTGGGCATTGACAGCATCAGCAGCGCATGCGCAGTACATACAGGGAGCCCAATGCCCTCTGCATGTTTGAGATTTCAATACAGAGAGAGGTGGGTAATTTATAATTTTGTACCTGTCAGGTAACAAACGGCTCATGGATGGGCCTTTTACATGGGGCAATGATTGGGACAGGTTAATGGAAGGGGCATGTTCTCGCAAGATATAACATGCTATAAGAGGGGTCCGACAGTGACTTATCCCGCTCTATCCACTGCAAACTAATACTAGGAGTTGAAAATGGCACCTGTTTTGACACTATTATTACTAGGAACAAATATTTTTCCTTGACAGTACTTATGATATAATTTTGTTTCTGGAACTCACAGGCAAAATCCCACTGTGAAGCCCAGACGTGTTATGCAGGTCAGAACTTTTCAATTTGACAGCCGTCCTCCCAATGCCATGGGTGACTAATAAACATCATCTTCCTTCAGCCTTAGGTTCACACAGAAGCTAATGCCCTCACTCCTTCATACTTAATAGGAGGAAGATTAAACAGACAGACAGGAGGGAGCGGCAGGGGGAAAGTTTGAAAGACAATTCTTATCTTCAGTTTATATTGCAAGGATTAAAACAAGTAATCCCAGGAGAACGGGATGGGATAATGTGCACAAAATTAAATACGGAGCTTTGGGCGCTATTTTTGAGAGCAAATAAATGTCTTTTATATGTTCCTCGTAGTCAGAGAGCTGCGTTTGTAGTGAAGGCTTAGCTGTGTGGACAGTGAGGGGTGCTGTTGAAAGCTAGGCTGAAGAGGTCACCAAAATGAACCAAAAAGTGGTCAAAACAAGGAGAAGCAGAGCCCTCCTTGCATGGTGTCCTGAAAGAGCACTACCATATATTAGATGGAGGATCAACAGCTATAGACCTCATGGACTTTATATAGGAAATGGTTCGTATTTCAATCCTAGAATACATGAAAGTCAAAGAACTTCTGGAAGTGCGCTTAGCCCAGCTCAGCTCTCGGCTGTCTTGTCAAGTAGGGAACAGTGCAGACATGACCTCCAACCACACCACTGCCCCTACCTACTTGGCCGATCTGCCTTAAATGGTGTCCTCCAACTGGGTGACGGTCTCTGCCCTGACTAAGTGTGCAGGACCAACTTAGGGTAGACCAAAGGGGAAGTTAGACAGGCCAAGTCATAACCAGACAATATTGTCAGAACCAATGAAAAAGAAATGCAGAGTAACATTCCAAGCAGGGTCAAAACGTCAGAACCAGAATCATCAGTCAGAGGTGAAGCTACTAATAGTCAAAAGTCCAGGAATCCACATGAAACACAAATTAAGTGTTTGAGGCAAGAAGATAAATCACAGCCAACTGTGGCCAGCAGTTGCCTGTTTAAATACCCCGTCAACAAGAAGCACGTGATGCCAGTGCTGAGGCTGACTGTCCCAGCATCCTTGCTCCCTGATAAGCTGATCAACCCTACTGTCGGATGGGCAGCTTGCGATGGTAATGGAATGACTCTGGCAGTGCCCCATTAGAGAGGTCGTAGTCGATGCAGGGGCGCAGATGGATAAGTACCTGACATTGGCGCTCTTCTTTCATCAACTAGTCCTGTGTAGAACAAGGGGAATGACAAACTCTGGTTCCAAAGGGTTGTTCCTCCTTAAAGGTGTTGTCCATATTTTTTTTTAATTCCCCCTTCAGTGGTATCTATTTCTCACTGCTCTGTTCTAGCTCCATGGCTCCTGAGATCTCTTAAGTGTATGTCCAGCCCCTGCTGTCAACTTCGGCATGGACGGGTTCTCATGCGCATCTACAGCATGACTGGTCAGTGGTCATGGTCTGCAGAGCCGCACGTGACCTCACCCATGAGGAAGCTGATAGGTGGGGACCAAAAGTGCAGTGAAGAGAGGCCCGGGGTCATGGAACTGGACCAGAGTTGCTGGGAGCAGGTAAGTATAGATCTCTTCACAGGTACCGCTAAGGGTAATAAAAAACATCTTGGACTACCCCTTTAAGATGATTGTCACTGAACTGAATATATTTCTGTAATTGTGAACTTCTAATATGATAACAGGAACCCCACTGATTTTGAGGACAAGGAGCCAATGGTCTGTTTTATCAGCAGAAACCTGGCCATGTATGTGTCTGTTTCTGTATTCATCTCTGTAGAGAGTGATAGGGGTATTCTCAGCTCAGAAAATTATATCATATCACTAGGACATGCCATCTCCTTTCAACGGGTAGTGGTCCCAGCTCTGGCACCCCCACTGAACTTTGCAATGAAGCGGCTGCAGTGCCGATTCAGTCTTGTGGCCCCCTTCCCACGGTACAGGGGAACTGCAGCATAGCTTCATTTAATAAGTGAATGAACCCATCTGCAGTCCTCTGTACAATCAGGTGGCACCAGTGAAGGAGACACAGCTCATCTCTATTCTCTGGATCAGTAGGGTCCCAGTGGTTGGACCCCCAGGAGTCATAAAAATAATGAGAATACCCCCCAATAAACATTGTCCAGATGAGTCAACAAGTCTTTGGGGGTTTGGTTCCTAAGTTCTCAATTTCTGAAATGTTTTATAGACATATCAGAAGATGAAGATCTGTGAGCTTGGACCACCCATGGTCCCACTGAAAGGGCATGGCTTTTTTGCATGTGAATTATTTTGGAATTTGCCAAACACTTCAAAATTGCTAAACAGTCAAACTTGGACGCTTCTGGATCCATTTATGCTACAAATTATGTGATACCAATAGCAAATTGAGATCTTTTACAACAATCATTTGCAGCATGGAGATGCTTTCAATGCAAGTAAGAAATTGAAGAAAGTGCTCCGACAAATACCCTGCTTTTCACCTCACAGAGGAAGCTGAGGTGAATGTGTGCAGGGATAGATGTGCCGGGCATGGTTTTCATAACCATCAGCCAGACTTTTTTATTAGCAGACATGACAGTTTGCCTTTAATTCTCTGCACGCTGAAAGCCAGGTAATGCATCAGCTGTTCTTTCCCTTGTAGAGTTGATCTCTCTGGATTATTCCCCTTCATAAGTCCCGCCAGCCTCCTGCCGGTCTTGCAAATCTCCATGAAAATATCATGCCTTACTTATTTGTAACAGTTGGAGACTGGACGGCCTTCTGACAGCAGGAGAAAAACATGAAATTACTGTACAGGCGAACAATGCCGAAATCTGCTCCGCTGCGCCTAGCATGTGGCGGAGGAATACTCGGCAAGGATCGCAGTCATATTGAATCGTAATGGTCTTCAGTAAAAAAAAAAAAAAAAATGCCTATTTAACCTGTTATGGCCAGAATCCACAATTTTTGTGGCTCAGAAACAAACTTTTGGGCCGCGAACAGGCGGCCTATTGTAGACATGCCTATTCTTGTCCGCAAAATGGACAAGAATTAGACATGCTATATTTTTTTTGCGGGGCCTCGGAACTGAGCAACGGATATGGACAGCACACGGAGTGCTGTCCGCATCTTTTGTGGCCCCATTGAAGTGAATGGGTCCGCATCAGAGCTGCCAAAACGACGGCTCGGATGCGGACCCGAAAAACGGTCGTGTGCATGAGGCCTAAGAAGGAACCACTGAGGGCGCCCTTCTTTGAGAAAATAATCTAGTTCCCAACTAGTATTTTAATTTTTAATGGTGGATTTTTGCTTTAGCAAGTAAAGGTATATTGCTACTTGAGTTGTGGAATTTCGTGTCAAGATCACGGTCTTAGATTCCAGAAGGGAGCCTGCAGGGTCACACTGGACCTCCCTCTGTCAGCACTCTGTCATCCGAAACTAATCAATCTTAGCTGCCACCACTCGTCATATCAGGCTGATGACACACCTTGTTTTAGGTAACTCTACAAGTGCTAGCATTCACAGGTTAATACCACACTTTAGGTAACTCTTCTTCTAAGGTCATGGAATCATTAGACAAAATCACAGAAATATAGTGGACCTCAGCAAACGACCATCCTCAGCAAAAATTGCGTACAATGGAGGATGCCGGCGCGGTCCACATTCACCACAAAGGCATCCTACAGAAAACGGAGCATTGTGTGGATGAAAATATAATCATATAAATCACAGAAAAAAATGCACCAAACGGATATGCCACTGACTATACTGGCTAGTCATACAGCAGATATTAATAGCTGAGACTTTTGCCAATATATTCCTGTCAATCGAAGCCCATCATGCACCATGGGCTCCGATGTGTTCCTGACAGGAATATATTGGCAAAAGTCTCAGTTTTTAATATCTGTTGTATGACTAGCTAGTATAGTCAGTGGCATATCGTTTGGTGCCTTTTTTTCTGTGATTCATGGAATCATTAGAACACAAGACGGCTCTTATTAAAGTGAAGTCTTAATATTAAAATGGACAGGGCGTACAACAATGGAGTTATCATAGAAAATACAACATAAAACACACAGACATATACATATAGTTCAAAATAACAGGGATAAAAACAGAACTTAATACGTTACGCGACGGTTAAGTCCGGTTGCCTGGGGAAGCTGAAATATGGATTTGTCCACGTATTTCTTTGATGTATACAGTGTATTGCAAGACAGGGGTTTCATGTGTGACCTCGGCTGGAAAGGACACTAGCCTCTTCCTGACCCCTCTAACGGTTCTGGTCGGTGCTTGTATATGAACCTCACGCTATCTTCAGCTTTTATGACAGGGGTCTCGGGTCTCTGTGAAATTGTTCCATCTTACTGATTTTATGGCTACAATCTTCTGACCTGGCTTTGGGAAGGGAACATGGACAAGGTGATGACCCAATCCTGGAATGTAAAGGGGTTGCCTAACAATAATTTCTGATATCTGGATACCTCTATCACCACGTTTCGGTTTTGAGATCCAGTAAAGGATCTCAAACCGAGACAAAACGTATCAGTTTTGACCCCATTCATTGTCAATGGGGACAAGACTGATCAGGATGCATTCCGTTCCGTTTTGTTGCATTTTTTTTGACTGGGCACAAAACCGCTGCCATCTGTGAAATGGTCTGTGAAAAGGAACAAACCGGATCTGGCATGAAAATCAATGTAAGTCAATGATACCAGTTCAGTTTTTTTTTTTCTTAGCGGTTCGTTCAGTTTTGATTTAATACAACCGGATCCAGCCGAAACGGATGCATCTTGATGTAATAAATGTCACAGATCCATTTAATTCCACAACGCAAGTGTGAAACAGGCCTAAGCCATTGCTCTCTACTGGTTATTTTCCAGCTTCCAGCATTGCTGCTATGATGTCCCAGACTTATCTTATCCCTATTGATCGCTGCAGCCAATCACTTACCTCAGTGTTCACATGGGGTAGTCTAGCTTGTCATCGCTGCAAAGATAGATCGCTGCGGCAATGACATCTACGACTATCAATTTCCCATCAGTCTAATCTATCACTAATTTGCTGAATCTTTTTTTTAATCACAACTACGTTGCTTGTTTGTAATTTGTATACTTTTATGCTCCTTTTGTTCTTTTTAAATGCCCTGATGAGATGTCACGTTTGTACTCCCATAGCCATAGCTCCCTGGGGTTAAGTGCAGTGGTAAGGTGGTTTGAAGACTCAGGCCGGAAGTTAAACGTATAAAAGTCTCCCTTTACTTGCAAAATAGGACTTGTGGCACATTAAGCAGTATTAAGTAGAAAGTGCAGTGTCTAGCACCAGATGAGTAATTATGGTGGCTTGTTGGATGGCAATTTAATGGCACTTCTGGATATAGGTGTCTATTGCAATACTGGCTTGGTGGTAGTCTGGCCTGGTTGTTAGCTAGGTGATGGATGTATGAGTTGTAGACCCTCACCTGCAGCACTGTCTGTAAAACTGTAATTTCACTAATCACTCCGCTGTCTTGTCAAACTGTTGCTTTCTGGAAGCTGTGTTCTGAATTCAGATGGTCTCTATGACATTTTGGTCTCATAGGAGAACTGTATCAGGAGTAGGCGCTCTGCATGTGCTTCCTCTTCCTTTTCTCTCTAGCTAGACTGGATCTCTCCCTCTGGCAGGAAGCAGTACCAACCCACTCCTACCAAGTGGGGAGGGACTGGGTGGTTAGCACTGAATATAAAATCAGTGATACAGTCCTAACCTCAGTATCTGAGGAAAGGGATTTAGGGATCATTATTTCAGAAGACTTAAAGGTAGGCAGACAATGTCATAGAGCAGCAGGAAATGCTAGCAGAATGCTTGAGTGTATAGGGAGAGGCATTACTAGTAGAAAAAGGGAGGCGCTCATGCCGCTCTACAGAGCACTAGTGAGACCTCATTTGGAATATTGTGCTCAGTACTGGAGACCATATCTCCAGAAGGATATTGATACTTTGGAGACAGTTCAGGGAAGAGCTACTAAACTGGTCCATGGATTGCAGGATAAAACTTACCAGGAAAGATTAAAGGACCTTAACATGTATAGCTTGGAAGAAAGACGAGACAGAGGGGATATGATAGAAACTTTTAAATACATAAAGGGCATCAACAAGGTAAAAGAGGAGAGAATATTTAAAAGAAGAAAAACTGCTACAAGAGGACATAGTTTTAAATTAGAGGGACAAAGGTATAAAAGTAATATCAGAAAGTATTACTTTACTGAGAGAGTAGTGGATGCATGGAATAGCCTTCCTACAGAAGTGGTAGCTGCAAATACAGTGAAGGAGTTTAAGCATGCATGGGATAGGCATAAGGCCATCCTTCATATAAGATAGGGCCAGGGGCTATCCATAGTACTTAGTATATTGGGCAGACTAGATGGGCCAAATGGTTCTTATCTGCCGACACATTCTATGTTTCTATGTTTCTATGTCCCTGCCAACCATTACCTCCCCTGCTGGAATAAATGGCATCACATCACATGTAAAATATTAAACAACTGTAGCTATCCCCAGGTCTGGGGTACTGCATTTATGACCGATAATCGGCCCGAAGATCGGGTTGTGTAAATCCAGCATTAGAAACTATACAATGGAGCAAAAATGAATAAGAAATGCGTAGGAATCTGCATTCATCTATTTCCAACGCAGATTAGAAACCCAGTGCTCAAGAAAAGGATGGAAAACAATGGATAAGATGGAGAGAAAGATGACTATGATGGATAAAAAAATCTGATAAATTTAGTTGTCAGTACCTCGGTTCTGATCTGTCTAATATCATTATGTGCAAAACCAGTCTGATCGCAAGTGATCAGCTGCAATCCCTGGAGGAACCCATCAGTGCCCCCACAGGACAAATTAAGAATTAAACAGTGCCCGGACTGTCTAGGTAATGTATGGATGTGCTGGGTCCTGCAGAGAAAGACACACTCTCTGTAGACCCTCTGCACTGTGGCTAATAGACGGGTCCTGAATAAGGGCTTCCTTCTATCTATAGGGTGTTTTAAAATGAGTTTTGTAAAGTAGACAACCTGTTTAATCATCTAGTCATAGCAAAGAGTTAACGTTTCATCATTGTCTATGTCTGTGGCGTTCAGGCCGGGCTGTACTGTCAGCAGCATCCTATTAATATGTAAATGAAGGCTGTCTGGTGAATGCTTCGTGATCAGATGCCCATAATGGCTGAGACCATAGAAGAATGCAGGAACAGGAATTTATTAACTGCTAGGTTCCAATTTTTAGCATGTTGTCAGTTTTTTTTTGGGGGGGGGGGGGGAGGGAGAATAAAATAAAAAAAGATATTTGACAAAATATAGCAAAATGATCTAGATCAAGGACAAACTAATCTACCAATATGTAGGAGTCAACCAAGATTTTGGAAGAAAAAATTCTGTAAGAAAGGTGAAGGACCAGCAAACTATTGGGGGCCATCTGACTCGGCACATGTTGGTTGGGCAGGAGGGAAATAGGGAGTGTGGAGGAGATTTATCAAAGATTGGGGTTTTACGCTGGTCTTTGAAATCTCCTACACTGCTGGAAGATGCACCTAATTTATGGTGAGGAGCAGGCCTTGTCATGTATTAGGCGCATCCTCCGGCAGTCCCAACACCACGCTGAAGTCTACGGAAGCTCGTAGCTGCCATAGAATTCTGTTTAATGAAGATAATTGTGCTGGACCCACTGGCCCCGTCCACTCTCCACCCTCACCACAGACCCCTTGTTGAGGGCGGTGTAAATACGACATTTGCCACAATATTTTATCGCAATGAATGGTGTTTAAAAAAGCGGGGGAAAAACCAAATCCCCAATATGTGTTCTAAATAAGAACTGTAATGATTGGTTGGGAAATGGGTGGGACAGGGGGCAACTGAATAAATGAATGACCATCTAGTTGGGGGCATTTCGAATACTCTGCCTTTGACACTAAGGAGGCTTGTCCAACCCTTTCTAATCCCTCATTATCCCAATTGCAAATGTGTAAATGTTACTATAATAAGTATAAAAAAATCCTAGAAAACAATTACAAATCTAGCAAAAATAAAACATAAAAATTTAAAAGCATTTAATCCCACAAACAAGCCTTGGAAGGAATTCTTCCTAAAGGCACTGAACACCTTGGGGGGCAACTTTTTTTTATAATTTCATTTCACTAAAATAACGGTAAAAATAATTTTTTCAATGGGTCTTTAATAAAAGTTTTCACCAGTTCTTGTTCTATGCCCTTCACTTTAAGCGTATCTGCAGACTACTGCTTTTTGTTTTACTCTGAATCCGACAGGCACCCGGCTTGACCTGTAGCCCTTACGTCTGAACTCCTGGCAGCTCATAAACATTATAGCCATTGTTTTATGAGCTGTCAGGTGTTCAGAGATATGGGCTACACATAAGACTCAGTGTAAAACAGAAAGCAGGATAGCCTGCAAGTACACTAAGAGTCAAGGCTGTAGAACAAAAACTGTTGACAATTTTTAAAAAAAGACCAATTGAAAAAAAGATTTTTAGCTCAAAATGAGAAGAATGCAATGATAAAGTATAATATGTTTATAAGTATATGTTCGTATGTATATGTAAGTGTCCTCGTTATGTAGCATGCTCGTAAACAACTGCAAAGGCCTACAACCCCTATATTGCTAATCTTACATACGAAGACACTCACAAATTTTAACGTTAAATAGACACTGAATAAACTCACTACACCCAACACAACAGCCAAATGCTACTGAGAAGTGTTAAGAGAAGAAATTAACGGAAATCAATGCTCATGACTTCCCAATTATTGTGGTTGCCGAAAAAATTTGGACAGAATGACATCAGAATGGGAAGCACCATGTTAATTGCTGACCTCTGACCCCACACTTATGTGGATGTTGACCTCTGCCTGGCCCTTTAATTCTTGCAATGAGCGCAAGAAACTTTTACTCTCCCTGACAGCTTTGCCACACAAGAACTTCTGCCTGACACTGACCACAAGCGGCTGTAAGATGATGAATATTTTGATGCACGGAATGACCAGGATTTCTGCTCGCAGCATTAGTGCGGCTCAGCGGCGTTCCGAGACTATAGAATAGACGAGTCCATGGTGTTTAAAGAACAGATCCTATTTGCATGTCAATGGTCTCGTTGGCAAGCAAGAGGAGCAACTGGTTTGTGAAGGTCACGAAATACTACAAAACAGAAACAAATCTCTTTATACACCAATACATAGGTATGGCGGCTTCCGAGCAAGACATGAAACGGTGTGCTCTACGGAGGGTTAAAACCCTAAAAATCGGGCATCTATTTTCTCTAGCGAATCCTAAGAGTAACAGTTATAGTTAGTAGGAAGGGACTTCGGGACATACATGTAATGTTGACAAGATGTTTCCCAAGGATCTGATCATGTGTTCAAGCCAACAAGATCATAGGCTGAAGCTAAACAAACGCAACTTGGCCTGCCAGTCAGGGCTAGCAAGGAGTTAACCTCCCTCGGAACAGAATTCCATTGAGGGCCCACGCAATGACACTCTCTCCATGTAACGTTGACCGTGCCAGCCCTAAGTCTCATTTGCATCACAAAGATGAGGTCCGTGTTACCATTAGCCGACCTTCTGCTATTATTACCTAATGAAAATGTAACCATATTTAACCCCCCAGGGATGCAGATTAGTGAGAAAGGAGCCTAAGTGGATCCTAAGCCATTGTGTGACAAGCAGGAGACTCTGTGACAATTGTCCTGTCCCCCCCCCCACTCTGAAAGAACATCGGGACAGCAAAACTCAATCCTCTCAGCTGTCCCCAAGCCACACAATGGTCCAGCACAGCTTTTGTAGCCTCAACGGCTCTGAGGAGGGGAAGAGGAGGGGGTTGAGCGGCTGAAGAGGAGAAGAACAATGTGTGAGAAGCAGAGGCTGTGCTTTTCCCACACAGCCCAAACCGCACCCCCCTCTATCACCCCCTCAGAGAGGAGCAGCCCCTAAATACAGCTGATCGGCCACTAGTTGACTTTTTTATCCCTGTAAAGTCTCCCCCAACCTTCGTTTTCCCTCACTCTTGAGCGGCCCTTACTCATTGTGTGCTCAAGGGGTGAAAATCCTTTTGGTGCATGAAAAGAGGTGCAACTTTGAGAGCCATGCCAGGCATCCCTTGTCGGTACCCTTGGCATATACTCTACTCAATGGTCAGTAAGCTGGCATTTTATTTGTTCAATTGGGGCCTGAAATAGCTTTCATGGTGGGCACCATGTAGAGTTTTTTGGGCCCAATATTTTTGAGAGTTTCAACTTCATAAATGAGTCTGGACCAGTATTAGGTTTTGTCAAATAGTCAATTTTCCATTAATTTTGCGTGGTGTTGGGTAACTAGTCACGGGTACTGACTGGTCAATGCCGGTGTCACAAATCCAAAAATCTTGGCAGAGGTCCAATTCCATAACAGAGCAAGGAAAAGGAGAGGGTTAATGGATGAAGTGATTGAGTACAGACAATAGTCCATTATTACTACTATACTGATGGCTTGCTACCAGCTTATCGGTCAGGTCTGAAACTTTTTGGGAGGAATCTTCCATTTGATGTGTAAAGAAATCAGTTGATATCTCTTCTTGTTGAAGGCCAAGATACCTGGCGCTAATACCTCTTTCCCAGGAATTTGAGAGTCCTACTAGGGCCATTGGTGTAATTTGGTCATCTCCAGTTATTTGTATGTGTCAGAAGAAAAACATACATGCTATGTCCTTTAATTTAAAAAGTATATCTATAGTTATATAATAATGATCTAAAAAAAGTTTATTTCTGTGACAAACAATAGTAAATACCAGACAAATCCCTATGGATTGGGGGAAAAAAAATAATAATAAATGAATACATAAATAAATGAACTTGAATAGAAAGTCAGCTAAAACCAAAAACATATAATGTTTTTTATTTATTTTTGGCAGGGGTCCAGAAAATAAAAAGGACTACTCCATGCTGCCTGGGCATACTGTAATAGAATAGTAATTAGCACAATCTGTCTTGGTCTTCTGGACGGTTGTATTGTAAGGCACCAATTAAGAATAATTTTTCAGTGAAGCCATCTCTTGACCATGAGACGTTCAACGTAAGAAAATTCTATGGGGCGCCTAACATGCCCACAGGCTATGCGGCACACTAACTGAATTACCTGGCCATGGACCGCTGTGGGAATATAGACTTTCCCTAGCTTACTTAAACAGTGATCATTTTCTAAGCCTTTTATCAGAAGAGCAATCTTGAGCTGATCAGGGGCACTTTGTTCTTAAAGAGTCTCCAGACAAAATCCCTCTACAGATTTGCCCAGGACCAGAAAGGAGGGCTGGGGTGGGGGAATGGTGGGATTGCTATTTACCTACACAGCAAAAAATAAAATGTTATAACCACAGTTTAATGCAGTGGCAACCAGTTGACTTGTTTTGTTGATTTAGAGACTAGTTTTGAATTTCCTCAAATAAAATTAGCAAAAACTGAAATTAAATTTGCCAAAATAAAAGAATTATCCCCAAAAATTTAACCAAAGTTTAAAAAAAATTCAATTAAATTTAAGCAAAACAGAGTTTCCCAAAGTAATTATTATAAGGGACTCTTATAGCTACTGATTAGGCGCTGCTCTTTCCGACAGGTGGTGCAGCTAGCAGGTCACTGTCATGTTCCTGTGGAGATCTGGTAGAGCATCATGGCCACCATTTCTCAGCTCCAGAGTGTGAGATATTAAAAAATGTTACAGGTAGTTAATATAAAGAGGACATGGAGGAAGCAGTAATTTTACTAATAGCTTAGACAATGTGTATCCACATGCAGCGCACGCATGATGAAGAGGCCATATATTGGTATGCAGATATCAAACTCCTAAATGGTTGGTCCACATCAGAAATTCCTTTTTAGTTACAAGGATGCTCCGAAGGATGCTCTGCTACTAGGAACCCCCCCAGTATTCAGATGTAAAAAGTATGTTAATCTTGCAGCAAATAGTTAATTCCCCTGAAGTGCCACCACAGGTTATCTGTAGTATAGCATATATATTGCATGCAGTATATGAAAGTGTTGGGTCCTCCAAACAGAGAGAGCGGTGCCAGTATCTGTGGTAGATGCAAATGCTTAAACATACAGCATATTAAAAACAAATACAAAATTGACCATTGTTTATATATATATATATATATATGTATATATATATATATATATATACAGTACAGACCAAAAGTTTGGACACACCTTCTCATTCAAAGAGTTTTCTTTATTTTCATGACTATGTGTGAAACAACTGAAAATATGTCATATTCTAGGTTCTTCAAAGTAGCCACCTTTTGCTTAGATTACTGCTTTGCACACTCTTGGCATTCTCTTGATGAGCTTCAAGGGGTAGTCACCTGAAATGGTCTTCCAACAGTCTTGAAGGAGTTCCCAGAGATGCTTAGCACTTGTTGGCCCTTTTGCCTTTACTCTGCGGTGCAGCTCACCCCAAACCATCTCGATTGGGTTCAGGTCCGGTGACTGTGGAGGCCAGGTCATCTGGCGCAGCACCCCATCACTCTCCTTCATGGTCAAATAGCTCTTACACAGCCTGGAGGTGTGTTTGGGGTCATTGTCCTGTTGAAAAATAAATGATGGTCCAACTAAACGCAAACCGGATGGAATAGCATGCCGCTGCAAGATGCTGTGGTAGCCATGCTGGTTCAGTATGCCTTCAATTTTGAATAAATCCCCAACAGTGTCACCAGCAAAGCACCCCCACACCATCACACCTCCTCCTCCATGCTTCACTGTGGGAACCAGGCATGTAGAGTCCATCCGTTCACCTTTTTCTGCGTCGCACAAAGACACGGTGGTTGGAACCAAAGATCTCAAATTTGGACTCATCAGACCAAAGCACAGACTTCCACTGGTCTAATGTCCATTCCTTGTGTTCTTTAGCCCAAACAAGTCTCTTCTGCTTGTTGCCTGTCCTTAGCAGTGGTTTCCTAGGAGATATTCTACCATGAAGGCCTGATTCACACAGTCTCCTCTTAACAGTTGTTCTAGAGATGTGTCTGCTGCTAGAACTCTGTGTGGCATTGACCTGGTCTCTAATCTGAGCTGCTGTTAACCTGCGATTTCTGAGGCTGGTGACTCGGATGAACTTATCCTCCACAGCAGAGGTGACTCTTGGTCTTCCTTTCCTGGGGCGGTCCGCATGTGAGCCAGTTTCTTTGTAGCGCTTGATGGTTTTTGTGACTGCACTTGGGGACACTTTCAAAGTTTTCCCAATTTTTCGGACTGACCGACCTTCATTTCTTAAAGTAATGATGGCCACTCGTTTTTCTTTACTTAGCTGCTTTTTTCTTGCCATAATACAAATTCTAACAGTCTATTCCGTAGGACTATCAGCTGTGTATCAACCTGACTTCTCCACAACGCAACTGATGGTCCCAACCCCATTTATAAGGCAAGAAATCCCACTTATTAAACCTGACAGGGCACACCTGTGAAGTGAAAACCATTTCAGATGACTACCTCTTGAAGCTCATCAAGAGAATGCCAAGAGTGTGCAAAGCAGTAATCAAAGCAAAAGGTGGCTACTTTGAAGAACCTAGAATATGACTTATTTTCAGTTGATTCACACTTTTTTTGTTATGTATATAATTCCACATGTGTTAATTCATAGTTTTGATGCCTTCAGTGTGAATCTACAATTTTCATAGTTATGAAAATAAAGAAGACTCTTTGAATGAGAAGGTGTGTCCAAACTTTTGGTCTGTACTGTATATATATATATATATATATATATATATAGTATATATAATATGATTTTTTAAATTATCCTTTTATTATTATTATTTTTAATAAAATTGAAATAATAATATTGCTATTATTTCAATTATTTATATTATTATACTGATTATTATTACACTAGTATACTAATTTCTATTATTATTATATTATAATAATTGTTGCTATTATGATTGTTATTATTCTGATTATTATTAATATTGCTATTATTATTTCAGTTAATTTTTAACTTTATATTGATAATTATTATACAATCTTTATTATTATTACACAAATTATTATACTATTTCACTAATTATTGTTGTTATTAATATTTCTATTATTTTTAGTATTATAATGATTACTATTGTTTTTACATGTATTTTTTAAATATTATTCTGAATATTATTATACTATAACATTAATTATTATTATATTAATTTTATTATTATAGTAATTATTATTAATAATAATAATGATAAGAAGCACCTGTTTGATATGGTGGGTATGGAATTTTGCCCCCCCCCTGTTTGCTGCTACATCCTACTCTCTTCATTTTGTGCCCGGCTGCTGTCACCGTGGCAACCCTGACACGGGATGCTCCGCCATCCATTTGTCACCAATTGTCCCGGGTTTTGTTTTGCCTTGTGTGTGCGCGCTCAGTTGTGTCAGGAGAGGCGAGCTGAGCAATAGGGGTCGGCTTAATAGGCTGTGGATCCCTACTGTGGGGGAACTGGGAACTGTCTATGGGGAGATCCTTAGGCCTCGGCTAGTGACTTAATCTGCCTGTCTCCTTCCAGGCTGGTGGGAGGAAGCATTACATCAACACAATCTGGACGCCACACAACATTATTATTTCAGCTTTCTCTGACAGAAGCATGGCATTGCTTACGGACCGCTACTTCCTTTTTTTTTTTTTTTCTTCTCTTTTGGCCTATTTTGTCTGGCTCGACAATAAAAAAAAAAATGATTATAGGAGAACATTTGTGGGTTTTCTGAATTCAAGACCCTTTTTGCGTAATCAAATTAAGTATCCTGGGGCCTCAGGGAACAAAAAACGAAAAAGTCGTTTAGCACAATCACAGGTTTTTTTTTGCAGATTTTTTTTTTGTGCTCCGGAGGTTACAAGGCAGAGTTTAATTACTGAACTATGCGGAGAGCTGATGTATGTTCTGTTATACCACATACAGCATTCACAGAAAAAATAAAAATAAATTTTACAATAAAAAAGTGGATTTTTTTTGCATAAGAGCAATGTTTTAGCTGCAATTGCAATTTTTTTTTCCAGATTTTTCTTTACACATTTACATCATACAGGAGTTTTAGCATAACGTTTAAGGCTACTTTCACACTGGCGTTTTGGCTTTCCGTTTGTGAGATCCATTTCAGATCTCTCACAAGCGGTCCAAAATGGAACAGTTTTGCTCTAATGCATTCTGAATGGAAAAGGATCCGCTCAGAATGCATCAATCAGATGCCAATCAATCACTGGCCTCAGTGGTCACCTGCTATATTAAAAAATAACTTGGACGAACCCTTTAATTTTTAATTTGATAGATTTTTCCAGGACTAACTTATGGATGACCTTTCCTTAGGATACGTCATCAGTATCGGACGTCGCGGTGATGGGAGCAGCACTGCAGTAACCAGGCGCAGCCACTACAAAGCAGACGGCGCTGTGTAGCTCTGCTGCCTGATTCCAGAGCCGCAGCTTAGGATGAGCAGGGGTGCAGGAAGTCGCATCCAGGCCGACTTACCTAAGTCTTGGAAAACCCCTTTAAGTTTAACTTTTTAGAATGCAAGCAAAACAAGGGGCAACTATGGGAAATTGTAAAATTTTTGAAAATACATGATTTTCTAGTACCAAAGGAGCATTAAAGTAAACAGAAATTCTAACAGGGTTTGACCCGGATCAGTCATAAATGATATAAAAAATCTCTACATTTCCCTTGGGCAATGAATTACTGGCTGTTCATAGACTGGCCGACCATATAATGTGTATTGGGGTGTTCAAAATCTACCCCGACAGCTGCCAAAATCTTGTTTTTCAACATGCTCAATCCTCTTGTTCCTGGACCCACTCCCATCTAAAGAATAGGGCCACTGAAGTGGAAGACAGCACACTGCGCAAGCGCGACCACCTCTCCAGTCACTGCTATGGGAATGCCATGCCACCGTTTACCTATTTACGGAACACCCATGGCGGTGAATGGAGGGTGGCCGCGCATGCACAGCTGCTCTCTGTCCACTTCGGGTGGTCACAGAGGTGGGACCTGCACCTATATCACATTGATGGCATTTCCTGGCAATATGTCATCAATGTCCCAGATAGCTCTGACTACAATCTGCATGGTGCTCCCGACTCATGTGCTGAACATATCCATAGGGCTGCATGCACCCATCATATGCCAAAGGGTCCCCTGTTGGCATCTTGTATGCCAGGTCATTATATATATATTTTATATATAATTTTTTTTAGGAAAACTCTGTCAGCTATGCTTTCTTATAGAGATGGACCCTATTAAAAAAGGCAGACTATGCAGGATACATATATTTAGAATAGAAGTCAATGGGTGGAGTATGCCATAGTATGCCTATAGAGACTTGCATCAGCTGGAGGACCACAGGTTGGGCATACCCGCTCTAAAGGAAGGAAAAAACACAACATGTGAAAAGAGCCTCAGGTTCACATCTGTATCAGGGGCTCCATTGCAGATTCTGTCTAATTTAAAGGGGTTTTCCCATCTCGGACATTGGGCGTATATTGCTAGGATATGCTCCCAATGTCTGATAGGTGCAGGTCCCACCTCTGGGACCCGCACCTATACTTAGAACAAAGCTTGCAAAATTATGGAGGGAGCACCATGCATGCTCGGCCGCCCTCCATTTATTCCTTTTGGAGCATCGAAAATAGCTGAGTGCTCGCTTGGCTGTTTCGGTGAATCCCATAGAAGTGAATGGAGCGGTGCACTTCCCATTCATTTCAATGGGACTTCCAAAACTAGCTGAGTGTGGTGCTCGGCTATTTTTGGTGCTCCCATAGTAATGAATGGAAGGTGGCCTCGCATGCGGGCTCCATTCTAAGTGTAGGTGTGGGTCCCAGAGGTGGGACCTATACCTATCAGACATTGGGGACATATCCTAGCAATATGCCCCCAATGTCCGAGATGGAAATACCCCTTTAACTGAAAAGCAGTTGTGCGCCCTACATTTGGGCCACTGCTTAGAAACAGGAGTGGGCTCAGGGGTGACAATTCCGGCTGTGTTCACATGTCGTGCTTTCCTTCCGTCGGTCTACTTTGGCAGAATTCTTTCAAGTGTAACTCCAAGGCTACAACATATGTCATTGTATAGGGGCATATATACAGGCAATGGTCGCCAAGGGACTCATATAGATATTTTTTTTTTTAAAGTGCCGAGCAGTACATTTTATAGGTAAGTACACCAGACTATGCATTTACCTGTACTGATACATAGGAGATGGATAGATAGATAATAGATAGATAGATAAAAGATAGATAATAGATAGATAGATAGATAGATAAAAAAGATAGATAGATATGAGATAGATAGATAGATATGAGATAGATAATAGATAGATAGATAAAAGATAGCTATGAGATAGATAATATATAGATAGAAGATAAATAGACAGATAATAGATAGATATGAGATAGATACAATTAGATAGATAGATAAAAGATAGATAGATAATAGATAGATAGATATGAGATAGATAATAGATAGATAGATAGATAGATAGATAGATAGATATTAGATAGAGAGATAGAAGATAGATATGTAGATAGATAGATATGAGATAGATAGAAATTAGATAGATAGATAGATAGATAGATAGATAATAGATAGATAGATATTAGATAGATAGATGATAGATAGATGAATAGATAGATAGATAATAGATAGATAGATATGAGATAGATAATAGATAGATAGATAATAGATAGATAGATATGAGATAGATAGATAATAGATAGATAGATAGATAGATAGATAATAGATAGCTATGAGATAGATAATATATAGATAGAAGATAAATAGATAGATAATAGATAAATAGATAGATATGAGATAGATACGATTAGATAGATAGATAAAAAATAAAGAAACTCTGCAGCACTTCCGTGAATGTGCGTTTATTCACCCGGTATTATGCATGATGCAAGTGCCGCAGAATTTCTTTATTTTTTGTATTTTTGGGCTTGAGGGATCGCCCTTTATCCGCTGGCACTCCAGCATTTGCTTGATTTACAGCGGTGTTCCCTGATTGATTTATTCTTAGATAGATAGAAATCTGGATATCTTCTCCATCTCCCCTTTGCACACAATGATCCGGCTCTCTTCCTAGTACCGAACAATAAAAGGCTGAGGGATGCTCTCTGGCAGACATAAGTAATCAGCTTTCACAGATCAAGGCAGCTGTCCTCGTCTGGCACCATATCTTATGTCCTTGATTCACGGGTGTGCAGCCACATGGTCCAAACTGATGAGGCACAGACCTAATGGGCAGATGGCACCAGGGTGTGTGGGAATTCCTCCTACTAACGGAAACTCATCTTAACTCTCCCCTAATGGGACATCTGCTCTCTGGTAGCACAGCCTAGGAGATGGGTTATCTGCCATCTCACGGAACTAGCAGAGGAGAAGCTCGCCCTCACTATGGTGGATCACGAGCGGACATTCATCTCCCTTATAACTTTGGTGCAAAATATTAAAGTTATAGCAAGTTCATTCTGAAAATGGCAGCAAAATGGATCAAAGTAGGGCAGAAGAATGGACGGAGTCCATCTGGGTTGTAACTTGGGGTTTGACTAATAACCCTTTACCACACTTGGGTAATACTCTAGCTATGACACATGCCATTGACCTATAATAGGGTTCAACAGGAGCATAGTCAAAAAGTCAATGTCTATCAGGCTCTTGATCAACAACCCCTCGGTTGACATCTCCCCCTAGTGGTGACATTGAAAAGCCAAATAGCAGTGGCCTTGCAAAGTTAAAGGGGTTTTCCAAAAGTAAAATATCAATTACCTATACTTAAAGGGGTTGTCCGGGTTCAGAGCTGAACCCAGACATACCCTTATTTTCACCCAGGCAGCCCCCCTGAGGCTAGCATCGGAGCATCTCTTTTGTTTTCAATAACACACCGCCGGGCGGAAACTTCCACCCGGCAGTGTGTTCGGTGACGTCACCGGCTCTAATGGGCGGGCTTTAGCGCTGCCCTAGCCGATTTACTGGACTTCCTGGCAGCCCCATGGAGAGCGCCGGTACGTCGCCGGATCTCCAAAAAATGCCTTTGCCCTGCGCAATTTAGCAAAGGAGAGCATCGGAGCATGAACTGCTCCGATGCTCCTGTTAGGGGGGCTGCCGGGGTAAAAAATTGGAGGTATGTCCGGGTTCAGCTCTGAACCCAGACAACCCCTTTAAGCTTAGATCATCGCAAATCATCCATGTGATTGTCGGGGAGCAATTGCCTGCTCGTTAGTGGAGGAGACTGCTGTTATTGAACGCGTTCTCTATGCCATCGTTTGCCTCGATACTGAATCTTTGTTTTCCGGCAGCAGATCGTGATTAGACAGCACAGCAAATGAACGCTTGTTAGCAATCTGCACAATTATCTGCGCATCTAATATAAGCTTTAGGACAAGTCATAATATCAGATGGGTGGGGGTCCGACTCCCGGCATCAGCATGATCACCTGTTTGAAGAGGCTATGGCGTTCCGGGGAATGCTGCAGCCTGGCCTCTTCCTAGGCCATTGATGTCACTCTCATCGGTCTCATGGTCTACAGTAGGTGCAGCTCAGACCCCTTCTAGTGAATGGGCCTGAGCTGCAGTACCAAGCACGGCCACTATACAATGTACGGCGCTGTGCTGGGAAGGCTGTGAGGAGCCCTGAGGCGCTGCAACCGTTTCAAGGCAGATGTGAACACAGCCTTGTCCAATATGAAGGGGCGTACCACCAATGAAGCCAGGTGAGGCCTCAGGCAGCACCAGGTAGGGGCAAGAGGAGGGGGGGGCAGCAGAAGGGCCATGGGCAATGAGCGCTTTCATTGTGTCAAAGGGGTTAGGTTAAGAAATTGGCATTGGGGAGGGAGAGCGCCGTTTCAGTTTTCGCCACAGGCAGCAGAAAGACTAGGTGCACCCCTAACAATATGTGTAATAAAACTCACACATTTAAAATATTGATTTATTCTAAATAGACCAGAACTGAAAACATTTAATATTTTTTATGCTGGTGAATTGAGAAAAATATGAAACTTCAACTTTTGGAAAAAGGAGGAGCCGATCTTCTGGCTTTGTCCATTCAGCTTATTGTTTCCGTACCGCTAATAGCGAAACATGACTCATTGCAATTACAATGAAAAAAAATAAAATACATGAAAATCCATTACACACTTCATTTGTCATAGCCGGAAATAATGATATTAATCCGGCCGCGGCTATCGCTGTGCGCTCATTGTGGACCCCCCCTTCCCCAACACTTTCATATTAAGATGGTAAAAAATGCTAAACTAGCTGGGCCTTTCCTCGGAGAGCCGTATCCCGTCCTGGGATTATGCTAATCTTGCATTCTTTTGCAAATCCGTCAGGAAAGTGAGTTCTCGGAATGCGGGTGTCGTGGTGGGGTAATGTCAATTAACTATTACGTTGATAAGTCATGTTTTTTTTAAAATATATTACAGTGACCATCATGTAGTTAGAGTCAGACATAAGTAGTGACCATCATGTATATAAAGTCAGACATAAGTAGTGACCATTATGTATATAAAGTCAGACATAAGTAGTGACCATCATGTATATAAAGTCAGACATAAGTAGTGACCATCATGTATATAAAGTCAGACATAAGTAGTGACCATCATGTATATAAAGTCAGACATAAGTAGTGACCATCATGTATATAAAGTCAGACATAAGTAGTGACCATCATGTATATAAAGTCAGACATAAGTAGTGACCATCATGTATATAAAGTCAGACATGAGTAGTGACCATCATGTATATAAAGTTAGACATAAGTAGTGACCATTATGTATATAAAGTCAGACATAAGTCCGGTACAGACTCCTGGGCAAGGAGGAATGAATGTCCACCAGCCTTCATGGTAGAATCATCTTACATGGGTCTTATGAGCTGATCTCACTGCTGAGACTCTCCACCCAGGATCAGCAACCTCCGGCACTCCAACTGTGGTGAAACTACAACTCCCAGCATGCTCCATTCACTTCTATGGGAGTTATGAGCTCAGCCAAGCAATTGTGTATGCTGGGAGTCATAGTTTCACCACAGCTGGAGTGCCGGAGGTTGCTGATCCCTGCTTTAGGGTCATGTTCCTTATGACATGGAAACAAAATCTTGACATTCAGTTAGAGAAGAGGTTTTGATTTTGTTTTCCCATAAACAGCACCGCTCTTGCTCGTGGTCTGTGTCTGGTATTGCCGTTCAGCCCAGTTTACTTGAATACTGCAATACTCGCCACAGCCTATGGACAAGAGTGGCGCTGTTTATGAAAATAATGCAAGACCCTCTTCTCTAACCCTGCAAGCCACCAGTGGGACATAACAATGGACTCTGTTTTGGAAGCTGTCTACCAGATTTGCTAATAAAGGGCGTGTCCTGATCTCCTCTTGTCCAAGCGCACCATGCAAGGGCAGATTTGTCCTTAAGGCTACTTTCACACTAGCGTTCGTCGGTCCGCTCGTGAGCTCCGTTTGAAGGGGCTCACGAGCGGACCCGAACGCAGCCGTCCAGCCCTGATGCAGTCTGAATGGAGCGGATCCGCTCAGACTGCATCAGTCTGGCGGCGTTCAGCCTTCGCTCCGCTCGCCTCCGCACGGACAGGCGGACAGCTGAACGCTGCTTGCAGCGTTCGGGTGTCCGCCTGGCCGTGCGGAGGCGTGCGGATCCGTACGGATCCGTCCAGACTTACAATGTAAGTCAATGGGGACGGATCCGTTTGAAGATGCCACAATATGGCTCAATCTTCAGGCGGATCCGTCCCCCATTGACTTTACATTGAAAGTCTGAACGGATCCGTACGAGGCTATTTTCACACTTAGCTGTTATATGCTAAAATAATGCAGACGGATCCGTACTGAACGGAGCCTCCGTCTGCATTATTATGATCGGATCCGTTCAGAACGGATCCGATCGAACTCTAGTGTGAAAGTGTATCCCATAGGCAAAAAAGCTTTAGGCTACATTTACACAACTTAAAAAAAAGACCATTAAAAACGGTATCACTGACAGTTTTTTCTGACTATTCTGTATCCATTTGTGCATCCATTTTCCGTCTGCTTGTCCGTTTTTAATAGCCGTTTTACTTCTGTTTTTATGGATGAATTTAATTTTTTTAGCATCTCAACCTCTACAGTACCCTCAGTACACCCCCCCCCCAGTGCCCCCAGTATCTATAATGGCCCCCCTGTAGTGCCCCCAGTGTCTATATTGTCCCCATTGTAGCCCTAAGATATATATATATATATATATAAAACCACTTACAATTCCACCCTGTGTATAAAATGTCTCCTAACAGTGTTCCCCTAGTATAAAATATCCCCAAAAGTGCCACCTTGTATATATATGGTGCCCCCATAGCAGCACCAATTTTGCTGGGTACAAAAAAAAAAATACTAACCTCATTCACTTGAACACGCTGACAATTGCTCTGCTCTGGTGGCAACTGCAAGTATCTGACGCTCCCAGCATAACGACGTCATGATGCTGGGAGCGTCAGGTCCTTCCAGTTGCCTCCAGTTGTTCAAGTAAATGTTTTATTTCTAAACACTTAAAAGGTATTTTAACTTGTTTTAGATGGGTGGATTCCTGTCTACACAGCCATTAAAAACTGACCCACTGATTTCAATGGGGTCCGTCTGGCCGTGAAAACGGTCATTAATATGTCCTTTTTTTTATGGCCGGTATTCAATTCCTGTTAAAATAACAGCATGTGAATAGCCCATGGACTGACTGGTTCTAAAAATGGTCATGTGACGGACGTTTTTTTCACTGGGGTGTGACTGTAGCCTTAGTTGATAGCAATAGTGGTAACGGAGTGGATGTTCAAAGCTACAGGTGGAAGATGATGTGGTGTCGCCCCCAGATTCTGCCAGCTTTCTAGAGATACAAATGATTCACGGAGTGGTTAGAAAAGTTTCCTCTATGGCCACTAGGAATATTTTCCTAAATGTCCCTTTACACAATTTCCATACGCCAGTTATATTCAGATGAACATCCCAGATGAGAGGAACAAATAATACGCCACATAACACGCTGTTCCAGAGCTTGCTGGAAAGCAAAAATTCAGCAAAAACCAACAAAACTGCCTTGGCAGAATAAAAAAAAAAAAAACGGAAAAAAAGGACAAATGAAACGTAGAAAGTGAAAGGGGGGGGGGGGGGGTGTTATATTAATATCGATGTCCATAGGGACGTGAGAATACGGCTGCACTAGATCAAAGGACCCTGAGGTACCACACATCAAAATCCCAACAGCTTACACTTCACAGTTATGTATTATCACAGCTAATGAAACTGCCTCAACCCTTAGTCCATACTGTAAGCACTTTTTACTGGAGTATCTATACCTAAATACTGCCCAGAATTACCAACTAATGTTACTGCATAATGCCTACATAATACTGCCAATGCGTAAATAATACCACCATACAGTATCCAAATAATGATACCGCTATATAATCCCTACATAACAATGACATAACATATTATAATACTGTTCAAAGCTCAAAGAAAATTTCAGATAATGCCTAAATAATGAAGAGGATAATAGTAAGGTGGTCTAGGGCAGTGAAGGGTTTCATAGTAATTACCCAGGTTGTTCAGGGCAGTATAGATTTACAGTACATTCGGAAACTCTTCAGACCCTTTACATTTTTTTTTCACATTTTGTCATGCTGCGGCCTTGTACTAAAATCAAAAGAATCCAAGTTTTCCCCCATCATTCTGCACTCAACGCCTGATAATGATAAAGTGAAAACAGAATTTTAGAAATGTTTGCAAATTTATTAAAAAGGAAAAAACAAAATTTTACCTGGACATAAGTATTCAGAATCTTTGCTATGACACTTGACATTTAGCTCTTGGACATGATTTGGAAATACATGGCCCTGTCTATATAAGATCTCACAGCTGAGAAAAAAACGAGCTATAAGGAGGAAAGAACTGCCTGTAGAGCTCAGAGCCGGGATTGTGTGCATACACAGATCTGGAGAAAAGGACAAAAAATTCCTAAAAACGCAGTGACCTCCATGATTTCTAAATGGAGGAAGTTTGAAACAATCAGGACTCTTCCTAGAGCTGGCCAACCCACCAATCTAAGTAATCAGGGGAGAAGGGCCATGGAAAGAGAGGTGACCAAAAAGCCAATTGTCACTCCAACTGAGCTCCCATGGGCAGATGAGAGAAACTTCCAGAAGGTCAACCATCAATGCAGCACTCCACCAATCTGGGCTTTATGGCAGAGTGACCAGAAAGAAGCCTCTTTTCAGTAAAAGACATGAAAGCAGACTGGAGTTTGTAAAAAAAAACGCACCTAAAGAACTCTCAGACTGTGAGAAACAAGATTCTTTGGTATGATGAACTTAAACGGCCCTAAAAAAACAAAAAAAACTAAAAGTGGCCTCAGATACTACAGTGCAGCACAAAATACTGCCTAAATTAATTATTGCTGAGAGCATCATATCTTTATCTACCTGACTTTTGGCCAAGAAGAGGGTTTAGGTGGCCCTCTGGGCATTGGCTCACCGGGAAATTTCCCTGTAGGGTCTATGGCCAGTTCGCCCTGGATGAAACCAAGATTTTAGTTTTTAGCCTTAATTCTAAGTACGATTTCTGAAGGAAACCAGTCACTGCCCAATACGATTCCTATAGCGGAGCATGGTCGTGGCAGCCACATACTGTGGGGGTGTTTTTCAGCTGCTGGGACAGGGAGACTGGTCAGGGTTGAGGGAAAGCTGAATGGAAAAAGTCCAGATATATTCTCAATCAAAATCTGTTCTAGTTGGCTCTGGACCTCAGACTGGGCTGAAGTTTCACCTTCCAGCAAGACAATGACCCTAAGCACACAGCCAAGACAACACAGAAGTGGCTTAGGGACAACCCTTTGAATGCCTTGAGTCGAACCCAATTGAACATTTCTGGAGAGACTTGGAAATTACTTTCTACCAATGGTCCCCATCCCACCTAACAGAGCTTAAGAGGATCTGCAGAGAAGAATGGCAGAAAATCACCAAATCCAGGTGTGCAAACCTTGTGGCATCATCCCCAAGAAGACTGTATTTGTTTTTAAAGAGGCTTCAACTGAGTCCTGTGTGTGAATACTTATATCAGACCCTTGGACCCCTACAAAATAGGAGCCTTTGGCAACTATCAAGTTTGACACCCTTTAGATCAGGCCATGATTGGAATTTGTCATCCAGCTTTTCATCAAAACCAAATGGCCTATAACTCAACACTACCATTCCTTTCTGACTGGTCTCCAACCTCTGCTGATGTGCTGATTGTAAGTATAGTTCTGCCATTTTAGAAGATCAGAACCATATAGCAATGTCACTTTTCTTGAGGTCTCATGAAGCACGTGATTGACTGTAGGTACTTTCCTGAGCTGCTAGTTAGAACCACATAATACGCATTCCCTAACAGGTCACATTGTGGCCATGACAGGCGAGACACCTTAATCAGTCTGTCTATCGGATCTCTTGGTGGAGTTGTCCAGGTCAGTCCTCCTGTTGCTTTTATAATAACTTGAAGGTTACTGGAAAGAATGTCTTAATGCTTGAAACTATACTCAAGTCCGACTCTTAATAATATTCCAGGCCTTGTAGAGCTCAGGGACATGGGACTTATTAATACTCGCTTTCATGTCATTATTGCAACCTACACATTGCGGAGACACGAGGCCTGGATTTTACACCATCTGATATGTCTGCTCATTTACTGCAAGAGTTCACCACTTCACAGGACGGCATATGACAGATTGTCCGACACGGAGGTCACATTCAGTGCACAAGGTCGGCCATTACTAGCAACATCATACACTGCAAGGCATCCTGGAAAAAGAAACATAAGAAAAGCTTTCCAAGTGAAGTTCTCTTAAATTTAGTAACTTTTAAAGGGGTGGTCTCACTTCAGGAAATCACATTTATCATGTAGACAAAGTCAATACAAGGCACTTACTAATGTATTGTTAATATTCATATTGCTGGTTTTATTCATTTTTCCATCACATTATACACTGCTTGTTTCCATGGTTACGACCACCCTGTAATCCAGCCGCGGTGGCCGTGCTTGCACTCTATAGCAAAAAAAAACCATAGCCTATGCACACTCCCACAATCTCGGCCACCAGAGAGACTGGAGCCTTTTCCCACAGTGTGCAAGCACGACCACCGCTGCTGGATTGCAGGGTGGCCATAACCATGGAAATGAGTAGTGTATAATATGATGGTAAAGGGGGCAATATGAACTTCGGCTACATGCTAAATGCCATTTGCTGAAGTGAGCCAACCCCTTTAACCAAATGGCCTCCAACCTATAGCTCTCCAGCTGTTGCAAAGCTACAACTCCAAGGATGCCCTGACAGCTGGCAGTTGTAGTTCTGCAACAGCTGGAGAGCCACAGATACTGACTGCTATACTAACTGCTGTGTGTCGACCTGCTTCTGGAGACCACATGACCATTAGAATTAATCAGAGCTACATGACGTTGGATAAACCAGACCACCACTAAGATAGTGGAGATGTGTTCTTCAGAGTGATAAATCACACTTCTTCACCATCTGGCAGCCTGATGGGTAAATATGGGTTTGGGAGACACAAGGAGACCTCTGCCTGTCCGAATGTGTAGAGCCAACTGTGAAGTTTGGTGGAGAAGGATCCATGTCCCCACAGCTCTTTTTCATGATTCAGATAGGGCACTTTAATTCTAGTGATCAGGAGCCTTACATTTTGAGGCAACAGTTAGATCTCTTTTCCTGTTTCACGATGACCACCACCCATGGCATAAAGTGGGTTTCTTGGTTATGTAAAGAAGAACTTGACTTGAGTATTGCCCTCAAACCCATTGACTCTTCTGGTATGAAGGTGGCTTTACTTGCAACCATGTTTCAACATCTAGTAAAGGCCTTCCTATAAAACTGGAGCCTGCTGTAGGTGCAAAAAGTGGATGACCTCAACCCACGGTTGTGAAACTGGATATGAAAGTGACTTTTCGAAATGCGGTGAAAACTCTAAGACTCCTTTTATCTACTCAGAAGTAATACTGTAATTAATACTCATGAATTATTGATAGGTAACAATTCCTTTGAAGGAGTTTTCTGGGAGTTCAACATTGATGGCCTATCCTCAGCATAGACCATCAATAACAGATCGGTGGGGGTCTGACTTCTGGCACCCCCACCGATCAGCTGCTTGAAGAGGTCTCAACACTCCAGTGAGTGCTGCAGCCTCCTCACAGTATACAAAGCACAGCGCCATCCATTGTATAGTGGTTGTGCTTAGTATTGCAGCCCAGGCCCATTCACTAGAATGGACTGAGCTGCATGTAGGCCATGTGACCAATGAACACAATGTCACTGGCCTAGGAAGAGGATGCTCCGCTAATCGATGCACTGGTCTCTTCAAACAGCTGATCTGCAGGGGTTCTGAGGGCTGGACCCCCACCATCAGATAATGATGACCTTTTCTAACTAGTGTTGAGCGAACTTCTGTTTTCAAGTTTCGCATGCAAGGTTTGGGTTATCTAAGAATTCCGTTATGGATTTTGCTACCACGGACCATAACTTATGGTCACTGGTAGCGGAATCCATAATGGAATTCTTAGATAACCCGAACCTTGCACGCCGAACTTGAAAACTCAAGTTCACTTATGCCTAATTCTAATGGTAGGCCACCAGTATTGAACTCCTGGTAACCCCTTGGTTCTGAGGGGAGTTGCAGCAGTCAGCTAATCACCCCTAGTCTGGCACCTGTCATACAAGGACGGTCCAGTCCGCCATAGACAGTGCCAGTACTTAGGGACCATCCTCTATGACGTCCATAATCCCCGACTGGGTGATGATTACAGACACAATGTTGAATATGTTATGTAACACGGTTTATGCACTGTGCTAACTCTAAAAATCAGGCCAAAATAGTCCGCCTACCTGCAGTCCTATGTAACACTAAGCGACGCGATACTGAATCTAAATTGTGCGATTCCTATGTATTTTTACAGACTAATACCCTAGGACTGATGTAGTTAAAAATGAAAAAAATATATAAAATACGTAGAAAAAATATTGCGCCTTGAAGATGGTTTTTGTGTTGCAGAAATTAGCTTGAATAGAAAAAGTTGAAAAAATAAAATAAAAAATACCGCAAATTAAGAAAGTGCCCAAATATCTTGGAAAGCAACAGTGGAGACATTTGTCAAAACCGTGGATGATGCACAAGGCGGTCTGTGAGAGCAGTGAAGCGTTCATCCCTCTACGGAGGGCCGCTGCTATCCCCCCTTATGGGGGGACATTTCAACAGACAAGTATTAGGAATCAGTCTTGTATGGTACATGCTCTGCCATTAATCCTCTCTGATTGGAGGTAATTTGCAGTTAGCCTGACTGGACCCTTCAGCAGCTGTGGTATTAGGTCTGTAGGGGGGCTGAAAAGTTTAATTAGAACCCTGTGTCTGACTTTTAATGTCTTCAGTCATCAGCAGGGTAAGGGGATCTGCAGAGCTAGCAGTAATGAGGAATGCCAGAAACCTTTGGCGGCTTAACCCGTCAGCAACAGGATACCTATCCTCCAACGAGCGGGACACCGACCGTCAGAAAGAATAAGCACTGGGCAAAAAAGAAGGGTTAATCTTCTCACCACAAATCATGAGTGCTGCATTTTCCCTAATATAAACCACACATGAAGAACACCTAGAACACGGTCGGTATCGCATCACGTATCACATCTGATCCTCCCGCGGTCCGTCCCATGAACAGGTCTCCACCATCCATTAAAACCTCACATTCCCAAAACAGAAGGCAACTCGTCCTCTACAATTTATAAAATCGGACACGTCCGTTTCGTGGCTTAAAAATGTCGCACGTCATGTCGATTGCGTTTTTTTTTTTTTTCTGCGACATTTAGTCAAATTTTGCAACATTTCGTGATCCGCGCCATTTTTTTAAGTGGTCTATTTTTAATAGCTCAAGGTTAGATGAGACCTGGAGGGCTCACCTACTATGTGCGACTAAGTCGCAACCCACGCCAGACAACCCCCATGTGTATTTTATAGTGATGAGCGAAGTTCTCAAAAATTCGATATGGCCGCTACGCAGAATTTTACCCCAAAATTAGCTTTCTGATGAATTACTTTGTCACAAAGCGCATTTCTTTGTAAATAGCGTTTACAATGACAGGGAGCGGCGATCGTCATTGAACCCCTCAGATGCCGCGTTTATCGCTGATCGCGGCTTCGTAGATGAATGTTAAATATGTACTTATCATATTCATTTGATCGCGAAGAAGTGCAAAATCTCGCACGGTGCTTGATGACGTTATCATACACCCCCCCCCCCCCCCACGCACGAGTTTTCACGCGGGATCTTAAAGCAAAATTTGTATTGCCATTTCAGGAAAAAATCGATTCGCTACCACAAAGCACAAGAAAATTCGGCTTCGCGATGAATTGAATATTTTCTGAAATTCGGATTGAATTCTACTTCGTAAGCTTCGATTCGCTCAACACTAGTCTTTTTTAATACATATAGGTGTAAATCACATTACAATCACGCCAAATATACTTTAGATTTGGTGTCAGCACACAAAGCAAAGATAGACTTAAAACTAACACAAAAATAACAGCAAATGATAAGTGTCCCCCTATGTGTGATAGTCCTTTGACATTCCTTCTGAGATCTGTCATTTAAATGGAGGTCATTTATTGAGACCGTCAGTTTTTATGGTCTTTTTTAGCCTTTTTTACGCCTGGGTTGCTGTTGGAAGATGAGCAGTCCGTGTAGTCTTTGCGCCTGAAGGAAAATCTAGGCCAACCACTGGCTGTCGTAGTTTTCTGGCAACTTTTATTCTGTTTTTCCTGGCATAAAAGTAGTAAATTTGCAGAGGCCCGAGTTCTGGTAACGCCTCCGCCGCTCCCTGGACACTTCTATGTGTCGAATGCGACGTAAAAAAACAAAACAGTGCGACAAATATTGTCGCACAGGAGTTAAAAAAGTTCTAAAATAGGGGTCGTGCAAACAGGAGTAAAACTATTAGTAAATGATCCCGCCATAGGTCCAGCTGGGTGGTACCAGTTGGAGGGGTCCCTACACAGTCAGCGCTGTCAGGGTCAGACTGTGCAGGGACATCTCTTTCCACCCAGCTGGACCTTGATTGCAGACTACTGGCAATTCATTTATAATCGTCTAGTAGGAATAATAGAGGTATGACACAACATAGAGTGGACGAATGCTAGACGTGTCAGGAGATGTGACAGGGCTTCTTTAAGAACCTTATATAAGTACAGTTTGTATTGTTCCCCTAACAGGCACCGCACAGATCCGTAATACTTGTGGCACGGTGGTCAAAACTGAACCAAAAACTGAACTTCATTGTCTCCTAGAGCTGTATCTAAATGTGTTGACAAGTGATTTGCAGGCAACGGGGCACATGCTACCCTCTGCAGGTTCCCAGTCCCGAGATCGCCATCTTGAACGCACCATCTTATATGTTCTTCATGCAAAAAAAAAAAAAAAAAAAGGTTTCCCATTATTAGCAATCAGAGAGATATCAGTGAGTACAGAGGGACCGCACACAACTATGGGTGTTTCCTTTAATTTCACTTAACAAAATGGTGACACATTTTGAAAAGTGATATATTGTCTAAACACAATGAGCTCAGAAGACTGTGATTTCCTCTGGAGCACAGAAGATGTACAATGTGTTCCCGTCTAATCCATCTCCTCTAGTCACAGCCATAAAACACTCCTTGTCACCACAGAACATATCATCTATAGTCACTAAGTAATTGGGACGAACACTGTCCTACACGAGATGCATTAATAGCAGGAACATATGTAAGCAGATAACATGATGCCCAAATACCACTAGGATGATACAGGATAGTGTCCAGGTATTAACACTACGCCCATTGCCCGATCCTGCTAGTGCAGTCACTGTGTACATACATTACTTATCCTGTACTGATCCTGAGTTACATCCTGTATTATACTCCAGAGCTGCACTCACTATTCTGCTAGTGCAGTCACTGTGTACATACATTACTTATCCTGTACTGATCCTGAGTTACATCCTGTATTATACCCCAGAGGTGCACTCACTATTCTGCTGGTGCAGTCACTGTGTACATACATTACATTACTTATCCTCTACTGATCCTGAGTTACATCCTGTATTATACTCCAGAGCTGCACTCACTATTCTGCTGGTGTAGTCACTGTGTACATACATTACATTACTTATCCTGTACTGATCCTGAGTTACATCCTGTATTATACTCCAGAGCTGCACTCACTATTCTGCTGGTGGAGTCACTGTGTACATACATTACTTATCCTGTACTGATCCTGAGTTACATCATGTAATATACTCCAGAGCTACACTCACTATTCTGCTGGTGGAGTCACTGTGTACATACATTACATTACTTATCCTGTACTGATCCTGAGTTACATCCTGTATTATACTCCAGAGCTGCACTCACTATTCTGCTGGTGGAGTCACTGTGTACATACATTACATTACTTATCCTGTACTGATCCTGAGTTACATCCTGTATTATACTCCAGAGCTGCACTCACTATTCTGCTGGTGGAGTCACTGTGTCCATACATTACATTCCTTATCCTGTACTGATCCTGAGTTATATCCTGTATTATACTCCAGAGCTGCACTCACTATTCTGCTGTTGCAGTCACTGTATACATACATTACATTACTTATCCTGTACTGATCCTGAGTTACATCCTGTATAATACTCCAGAGCTGCACTCACTATTCTGCTGGTGGAGTCACTGTGTACATACATTACATTACTTATCCTGTACTGATCCTGAGTTACATCCTGTATTATACCCCAGAGATGCACTCACTATTCTGCTGGTGTAGTCACTGTGTACATACATTACATTACTTATCCTGTACTGATCCTGAGTTACATCCTGTATTATACTCCAGAGCTGCACTCACTATTCTGCTGGTGGAGTCACTGTGTACATACATTACTTATCCTGTACTGATCCTGAGTTACATCATGTAATATACTCCAGAGCTACACTCACTATTCTGCTGGTGGAGTCACTGTGTACATACATTACATTACTTATCCTGTACTGATCCTGAGTTACATCCTGTATTATACTCCAGAGCTGCACTCACTATTCTGCTGGTGGAGTCACTGTGTACATACATTACATTACTTATCCTGTACTGATCCTGAGTTACATCCTGTATTATACTCCAGAGCTGCACTCACTATTCTGCTGGTGGAGTCACTGTGTCCATACATTACATTCCTTATCCTGTACTGATCCTGAGTTATATCCTGTATTATACTCCAGAGCTGCACTCACTATTCTGCTGTTGCAGTCACTGTATACATACATTACATTACTTATCCTGTACTGATCCTGAGTTACATCCTGTATAATACTCCAGAGCTGCACTCACTATTCTGCTGGTGGAGTCACTGTGTACATACATTACATTACTTATCCTGTACTGATCCTGAGTTACATCCTGTATTATACTCCAGAGCTGCACTCACTATTCTGCTGGTGGAGTCACTGTGTACATACATTACTTATCCTGTACTGATCCTGAGTTATATCCTGTATTATACTCCAGAGCTGCACTCACTATTCTGCTGTTGCAGTCACTGTGTACATACATTACATTACTTATCCTGTACTGATCCTGAGTTACATCCTGTATTATACTCCAGAGCTGCACTCACTATTCTGCTGGTGGAGTCACTGTGTACATACATTACATTACTTATCCTGTACTGATCCTGAGTTACATCCTGTATTATACTCCAGAGCTGCACTCACTATTCTGCTGGTGGAGTCACTGTGTACATACATTACTTATCCTGTACTGATCCTGAGTTATATCCTGTATTATACTCCAGAGCTGCACTCACTATTCTGCTGTTGCAGTCACTGTGTACATACATTACATTACTTATCCTGTACTGATCCTGAGTTACATCCTGTATTATACTCCAGAGCTGCACTCACTATTCTGCTGGTGCAGTCACTGTGTACATATATTACTTATCCTGTACTGATCCTGAGTTACATCCTGTATTATACTCCAGAGCTGCACTCACTATTCTGCTGGTGCAGTCACTGTGTACATACATTACTTATCCTGTACTGATCCTGAGTTACATCCTGTATTATACTCCAGAGCTGCACTCACTATTCTGCTGGTGCAGTCACTGTGTACATACATTACATTACTTATCCTGTACTGATCCTGAGTTACATCCTGTATTATACTCCAGAGCTGCACTCACTATTCTGCTGGTGGAGTCACTGTGTACATACATTACATTACTTATCCTGTACTGATCCTGAGTTCCATCCTGTATTATACTCTGGAGCTGCACTCACTATTCTGCTGGTGCCGTCACTGTGTACATACATTACATTACTTATGCTGTACTGATCCTGAGTTACATCCTGTATTATACTCCAGAGCTGCACTCACTATTCTGCTGGTGCAGTCACTGTGTACATATATTACTTATCCTGTACTGATCCTGAGTTACATCCTGTATTATACTCCAGAGCTGCACTCACTATTCTGCTGGTGAAGCCAGTGAACAAAAGAGAAATCTATATCAAATCAACATTTGGTGTGACCTCCCTTTGCCTTCAAAACATCCTCAGTTCTTCTAGGTACACAGTTTTTAAAAGACCACAATGCTGTTTTAATTACATTATTCTTAACCTTATTTGGGAAATTCTGTTCGGGATCGTCATCTCTTGACCAGAGAGGAGAGCGGTTATAAAGAGTGTCTCTGGAGGACCTGTCCTGTATTACAGACAACCCACTGATTTGAACGGCCATTGTGTAATGCTTAATTTCTCCTGTGGTGTCGCTACAGGCAAACTTTTTTTTATCAACTATGTTTTTATTGACAAAAGCATACATATGGTCTACATTTATAGCTTTAGAGTCGTCAAATGAATAAGGGAGTTACAAACTCCACTATAACGATATCAATAATTTTCAACAAAGTACAGGTGATGTAACAGTTGAATCGCCGACAAAACCGGCTCTCATTAATAACGAATGCATCTACAGGTGCATGTAAACCATATCAGAGTAATAGTGGTCAATAGTCGGTAATAAACAGACAAAATACAATATGATGATTGGAGAGAAGAGAAAAGGAAGAAGAAAGGGGGAGGGTAGGGGGAAAAGATAAGAAGAGGGGGGGGGGAGCATCTCAACGTAAGCTTGCTTTAAAAGTGCGCTACTCTGACATCTGAGAATATTACTTGTTCAATGGGCAATAGGAGGAGGACAACCAGGGTTTCCAAATCAAGAGGTATTTGTGGTGGGACCTAGATGCTCTGCTACACATCTCCTCGAATCTACATATTTGGCCTACTATCACTGATCTGTCGTGGGAGGTGATGCATCTAGCCATCTCAAGGAGATCAGGGACCTGGCCGCCATCAGCAGATGGGTAGTTAAGTTTGAGGAGGAAGGTCTATAGCTTTCCGAGACACGGTCTAGAATCTACAGGCAAACTTAAGACTTATGGGTGTACTAAACATTCCCTCCTGGCAATCGCCTGCTTGCTTGCTGAGGAGACTGCTGCTATTATATGCAGTGATCTCCTCCGCAACATGGGGAGGAGTGATCGCTAATGCCATCGCTCATCCCCATACTGTACAGTGGTTTGCCGGCAGCAGATCTCTATAAGACAGCATGATCTGCCGCCGGAAAATCTTGATCTTTCTGCATGCTAAGAGATCTGGATTGACCAATTGACTAATCGGATTGTATTGACCATATGAACACTCGTTAGCGATCATTGGACAGAAAATCTGCCTGTGTAATACACCCTTAACTGCCAGAATTTCCCACAAATGTAAGATAATTACAGGGGGTCCCTGCAGGAGGACACGTTGTGATCAGCTTACTGTCAAGGAAACCTCTTCCAACAAGTAGGGATTGTCCAGAACGGAGAGCCGCTTTACCAAAAACAACCCTTTATGACCTAAACATAAACCATTACATAGAGATAACATGTGTGTAGTAAAGGTCCCAGTTGTGCCCCGTGTGGCTAGGTTCACATCTGCGTTACGGTATTCCGATACTCTGTTCTGGCAGAGGAGTAGAGTACCGGAGTTGCCATATCGGCAGCAATGTTTTTCCATCAGAAAGATAGGGTTCTTGCCGGACACCCGATGGATCCGATTAGAGTGAGTAAGGATCTGGCGGGCCACCGGTGGTGTCAAGCTATGCCCGATACGGCAATTGCGGTAATGGAATGATAAAACGAAGATATGGACCTAGCCTTCCTAACAAATTGGAGTAACTCTGTTTTATCAAGATGTTCATGAATACAATGCATAAGATGGATGGTTCTGGGAAGTCTATGTTCCCAGATCGTAACGAGGCTCTAAAAAATTCTTGTTCTCCAAAGGCTTTGAGAATGAAAATGAAGCAACTGTCAGCGTCCTTCCCCCTCCGGCCGTGTATCCAGACCGGCCCGTCTTACTGAGCTTCTTGCACATGTAGAACATGCTGAAATTGGCCCGGCAGTTAATTCCTTCCCAGCTGTTTAGAAATCTGCTTTAGGTTTTCTTTGGTGATAATGGTGGTATTAATGGATTGGTTTGAGGATCAGGAAAAAGGGGTGAGAGGGGAAAGAAGAGTTGCATCACTTGCTGGACCCATCTTCAAACGGATCAGATTGCAGCTTGGCCTTTCTCTGCTGGTAACGACATACACATTACAGACCAGGAGGCTTGGAAGTTATTAAACGTTCTGCTCTGCTCGTCTACTTCCATGTCGCCAGCTTTACTTGGCAGAATGCGAGGCCAGAAGTGCTTAACTATCACAGAGACAGAGTTAATTTGTTACGTACAATTGGTGCCTGGGGAACGCCGTGCAGCGTGTACGCGCTGATGTGCAGTTAACCCGTTTTCCATCTGCTCATTCCCAACGTGTACAGAGCCCCTTGGGGGTGGAAAACGGTCTCGTACCTGGTTCTCAAGACGACCGTCAACATGCCACGTTCTCAGGACAGTATTAAGACGACGATGTAGTGGAGAGTCAGGGACTCTGACTGCATGATGGATGAAATCAGGATATTACCATGGCTCAGAGACAAAGTCTGTGCCATAGATCACATCTTACCCGGGCCAAAAATCTCCTTGGCAGGATCTGCTCATACTTAGAAAGATCAGAATGTGAAACTTTGAAAGTGACTCTGCTCAAAGGGCTCATAGGCATCTGTCTCCTGGAACACCAAAATGGCGACAAATATAAAATTCACATGCTTAAAGGGGTATTCCCATCTTAGACCAATGCCATCAATGTCAGATAGCAGCAGGTCCCAGAGGTGGTACCTGCACCTATTTCCAGAACAGCCCCCCAAAAGTAGTGAAAAAGCCAAGCACTGGCTTGGCTCTTTGCGGCAGTCGCCCAGCGGTGAACGGAGAGGTGGCTGTTTATGTTAAAAATTGCAAACAATCATTACTCAGCACCACTGATCCTGTTATGCTGCCAGCCCGTGTACGCCGCTTCACTCGCTATGTGTGTCTGTCTGTTCGGTGAGTATGTGTGAATGGGAGTGTATCTCACCTCAGATTCAGCACTGCAGGACTTAGACCCTTTTTCTCCTTGCTCTGTGTGTTGCTGTCCAGCTGCTCAGGTCATCGGCTCCCTGCTTGTCTCTCTTACTCTTTGCCTGATCGACACAGGTCCTTCTAGGTGCTGCTAGTCTGTTTTGCCTTGCCATCTGAGCTATAATCTATTTACCTGTCAGTATACTGACATCTGCCTTCTTGGTCTTTGACCTCAGCCTGTTCCTGGCTACGAGTTAGGCCCCAATCACACAATCATATTTTTGGTCCGCTTCCGATCCACATTTTTTAAGGGTCCGCAAAAAAAATGTGTGCTGTCCGCATCTGTATTTCCCTTCCGCAGTCCTGCAAAAAAGACAGAACATGTCCTATTCTTGTCCGTTTTGAAGACAAGGATAGGCATTGTTACAATGGGTCCGCAAAAAAAAAACGGATGCAACTTGGAAGTCACACGGATGACATCCGTTTAGTTTTTTGCAGATTCGTGTTTTGCGGACAACAAAATACATATGGTTGTGTGAATGCACCCTTAGGGCCCATGCACACGACCGTATGTATTTTACGGTCCACAAAAACGGATCTGCAAAAAATACGGATGACATCCCTATGCATTCTGTATTTTGCGGAACGGAACAGCTGGCCCCTAATAGAACTATCCTATTGTCCGTAATGCGGACAATAATAGGACATGTTCTACTTTTTTGTGGAACGGACATGCGGACATACAGAAATGGAATGCACACGGAGTAACTTCCGTTTTTTTTTTGTAGACCCATTGAAGTGAATGGTTCCGCATACGGTCCGCAAACAAAACAGAACGGACACAAAATGAAAATACGCTTGTGTGCATAAGCCCTTAGCCTGATTCCTCTAGTACTCCATTCTGGTGTCCGTTTTTTTTTCTCTTCTTCTGATGGATCATAAGAATGGAAAGCTAGACGGTGATGTGAACACAGCCTAAGGCCAAGAACTGGCTGAGTAGACCTTTGCTAGTGTTGAATGCCTGTCGAGCTAGAACCAAAAGTGCAGAGTATCACGGACCAGAGCAGCGCCAGATTGGCAGCGGCCAAGGATAGGTGGAGGTGATGATTCTTTTTTAGTTTTAACCCCTTCTGCCCTATTTTCTGTTAAATCTTCCTTGGGACACTCCGTTAAGCTGGCCACACATATAATTGTCGGCCGAACTACCCATCTCCCTCACGTCCCACAATCATGTTCAGACGAGCGTGCGGCATACTTCAGACGAGCGCGCAGCATAGGCGCTGCCAGATACTTCAGCAAATCCCTGCCAGAAGCATCAGACATGTTGAAATCCAATACGCTCAATCCTTGTTTCTTTCAAGGGACAGTCAAGAGGCCCCATGCATATTACAGTGTTGGCAGCTGGGCAGCATTAGAAAACAGATCTATGTAGAATACCAGCATATGACCGAAATCAGGAAAAAGACAAACACAAGGAGAACACGTAGACTCTGCATCTAGCACCCCGCTAAGATATAAGCCAAGACGTCAAGGCTGTGAGACGGACATGTAACCACTGCGTCACTGTCTTTAATGCTTCATGCTAGCAAAGCTGTGCCTACTTTGCAAAGATCATCGTACCATTAACTTTTCCGGAAAATATCTATTACTCGGGGATTACAAAACAAAATATGCATCTAGTTATGGATTTCTAATGTCGGATCCACCTGGGAAAACAATTGTAACTTCAGACGTAAATCAAAGGGAAAGGTTCAATTAGCAATTTAAAACTAGGGAGGATTTATGAAGAATACATGACATCACACATGCCTTCGGATTGTCAGTGAGCCATCCCCAAGTGACAAATTTCCCAGCGCAGCCCTCAACGGGGATGTGCAGAGGCTCTAACGTATTAGGAAAATCCACAGAAAGTATACTTAAACAGCTGATAATTGTGCGATGCCCCCGACAGAAGTTTCACACACTCAAACCCAGCCAAGACGCGCATTACACAGAAAAAAGGACAAGCCATAATTACTTCTTGGAGATGATGCTGGGAGGAACGAGGAGCTGGAATGGGCATTGTGTCATCTCGCTGCCTGGGTGTAATCTGAAATCAGACCCCCGCTGAGAACATGCTACACTGTTTACACACCAAAGGGTTTGGCCAACGCTAGTGGATGTCTGGGGCCAACAGGCTTGGAGATGTTATTCCTGATGTAAAGACTGGAGAGCCTGACGTAGTGCTCCCCGTCCTGGATACTGCCCATGATTATTCATAATAAATCATTTCCAGTTGCAATGAGAAATTTTACAGGGAGGAGTTGGCTTGCAGAGTTTTGGTTCTTCGACATGGTACATAGAGAAACCACAGCTGCCCCCAGTAGTTTCTGGTCTTCAGGGCCTCCGCCCTGAATCCCATTGTTGGCTTGTGACATGTGGTGAATCTCTATAGTATGCGGGGCATTTGCAATTGAAAGTACAAGAAATAGATGGGCCCTATTTTGGCACAATAGGGCCACTGTGCAGGCCCCATGGTATGATGTTCGAGCCCTAGGTTTGCTCCTTGCGACGTACTGTACTCCAAACATATCCATAGGACTTTATGTGCTTGATGGAGGCCAAAAGAGTCTCCCTTTGTCCTTTGCAGGGGAGGACTAGCCATAGACCCTATAGAGAAATTTCCCAGGGGGCCACCAAGCCCTCCTCATAACGCTGTGATGTTGTCAGCATTAATTAATGCTAGAAGCATCAGAAACGTATGCATCTGACTGGCAGAAGAAAATGCCCTCCCGCATTCAACTGTGTCACCGTCCTCAGTGCGGTCATAGGGCAGTATTTGATGCTGCACTGTGGTATTTGGTTTTTCTGGAGCAGTATTTTCTGCTGCACTACGGCATTGTTGGCCCCGTCTACTTTTTTTTGAGGCCTACTTGTGGCTTACGTTGGTCCTGCCTACTTGTGTTGTCCCACCTTCTGTCAATTTAGACCTGTCTACAACTTTATTTTTATCCAGGGCCACTTTAATTTCCCAGCCCTCCCCTGGTCCTTGGTAGCCATTTTTTGTTTCAAAAGTCAGAGAGTAAGAAAACATAGTACATTAGTCATTGTATAAAATAACAACAACAAAAAAAACTGTGGACAAGAACATAAATAAGTAAAGGAAAAGATCCAGTAACATTTCAAAAAATGGTACAGATAAATAAACATTGAAGTACAATGGGGATTGCAAGTCATCAAATTAACTCCTTGAAAGCGTAGAATAAGGTGGCATTGTGACAATGGGAGCATGCTATAAAGTAATACAGTAACGGAGATCGGCAGAATGAGGAGAGGATAGCCAGGGTTCCCAGAGCTTCTCAAAGGCTGCATAAGTGTCAATACGTATGGCGTTAAGCCGTTCAAATAAAAGTATTTTATTAATTCTATCTAATACAGCCTGAAAAAGTAATGAGGCCGAGCGCCATTTAAAGGCCATATGAATTCTGGCAGCCAAAAGAATGAATTGTGACAGCTTAAATTTACCGAACGTTAACCAGGACGGTTTGTCCCCTAGGAAGCAAAGAGGTAAGGAGACGGGATATTGGCAACCCAATACAGCTGACACAAGGGAGCAGATTCTTCCCCAGAAGCTCTTAACTAGTGGACAAGTCCACCATATCTGTAACATATTGCCCTCAGCAGTACAAACACGGAAGCATCTGGGAGAAACCTCAGGGTATATTCGATGTAGTCTAGCTGGAACCATGTAGGTCCTATAAAGTATTTTTATGGATGTTTCAGCTAAGGTGGTTTGCCAAGAGCCCTTAGTGAGAGTCTGGGAGCGCTGGAACCATTGAGAAGTCGAGTATTCTACCTCCAAATCCTCCTCCCATGCTTTCATGTATGGCAACTTGGAACCCTAAGCTACGCCATTAAGTATTCCATATATCCTGGACAATAGAGCTTGTTTATAAAAAGAGTAGGCTATAGAACGTTCAAAGGGAGTATAGTCAAAAGTGCCAGTAGGCGTCTGAATAGAATGTAGGAATGAGAAGATCTGGTTTGCATTGTATAATTCTCTCACTGAAGCGAGCCAAGGAAATTAGTTCGCCTCTCACTAGGAACCTGTGCAAGGTGCAGAAGTTATTAGATTTCTACCAATCAAATGCGTGGTCCTGAAGGCGAGGCAGAAACAAAGGATTTATCAAAATATGCATCAATGGTGAGATAGTGGACTGTAGAGATGATTTAAACCTGACTGACCTCCAGAGCAACAACGAGTAGTAGGATAACAGAGAATTGAGCCGAACAGTAGACAGCAACGGAAGGTTTGACCAGATCAGGGCCTCCCACGAATATGGAGCAAATAAGGTTTGCTCCAATGCAATCTACAACGTTTACTCTCTGGGGTTAAGATGCGTTAGAAACATTTATGCTAGTCTAGCAGCTTTATAGAATTTATGAAGGTCAGGAACTGAAAGGCCTCCCTGGGATTTATGGCGACACACTGTGTGCATAGCTAGGTTCGAATCTGACCAAGGATAGCATCTGCATGGAGTTTGAATGTTCTCCCCATGTTTGTGTGGGTTTCCTCCCACACTCCAAAGACATACTGATAGGGACCTTAGATTGTGAGCCCCATTTGGCAGTTGGATGCTAATGTCTGTAAAGCGCTGCAGAATATAGTAGTGCATTAAATAAATAATGTCAGGTATTAACCTATTAAGGTGATGAGCTAGAATAGAAGTAAAGATTTTATTATCTAAGTAGAGTAGAGAGATAGGCCTGTAATTAGAGGGCAGTCAGGGGTTTTTGTTCGGTTTAGGTATGACAGTGATTCTGGCACTCCAAAGGCGGTGCGGCACCTTGTAATAAATAATTACAATACTGAGTAATATGTGGGATCTAAAAACCAAACAAGTGGAATATTGTATCAAAAAATATCATTTATTTATAAAATATAAAAGATGGAGAACAACGGGATGTTATGATACAGTACACGGAGAAAGCACAGGGTAAGCACATTCAAAAAGAACACCATGGACCTGCACAATTTAATGTGTAGTAAGGTACGGTCGAAGGGATGGGATAAAAGCTGCGACTCTAGGGGCCCCAAAAAAAAAAGGTATCTGGTATGATGGTCACCCCGATAGGGTATGGTACACGCGGCACCACAGATACTATTGGAACCTGGAGTCTCAGCTGCTATACCCTAGTGATGTGGGCATCACTGTCAGTCCAATAATATAATAACAAGTGACAAAAGATACAATAAGTGAACGTCTGAGCGTATGGGACCTGGTAAGGACACATACAGAGGACCCCACAAATTCTAGCACATGCTAATGCGGACCGTACCTGAGGACATGGTGGCAGCTGAAGTGACAGACCCTGGGCGCGGAACCTCGACGCGCGTTTCACCTCACGGCTTCGTCAGGAGGCTACTGTGCATTGTGTGGACAGGGTATATATAGGGGACATAATGAGGGTAGGACAATGGATGGAAATTACCTTAATTCGGCACATCTGTGGACCACATGAACGGGCGCGGGAGGCTCCATGATAGGCAGCGCCATCTTTCAGCGCGTCCACGTCTGCGCACCGCGCATGCGCGGCGAAAAAAGCAGACGAGCCGGAGCGCATCGAGATGGCGTCACCCAGCGCATGCGCACCCCGCGACCCCCGTGGAACGCAGGTGAGCCGCAGTCCATGTCTCAGCCAAGGCAGGAAAATGGGGCGTGATCACACAACTGCCGTGATGCTACAGGCACACACTATCGTGACCTCACCAGGCCCCATACCCACAGGAGTTGTCATGTAAAAGAGAAACATCAGTAAGCCTGTGACATTAAAACGATACGTGATGTTAGAATAATATGCAATAACCGAGACATGATCATAAGAATAACCATATATAACGTGGCTGCCTGATGTGCACCGTAGTGACACATCATACAGCAAAAATAATAATAAAAGAGGTGACATATCAGGGGTCCGTACAAGTAGAGTCACAATAGTGACTACTATAATGGGACCCTATAATTGATGCGTAATAACAATAATGTGCTAAAGGTTCATAACAGTAGAATCACATTATAATCAGTGCCGTGCTCATACATTGAAATAATAATATTGTGCGTCAGAAAGAGAAGAAAAAAGAGAAACAAGATTATATCACTAAAAAAGTTGCGTGCCTAAAATAATGCTCTCAGTCGTATTTATAAAATCATTAGTATACATGATCCAAAGTGGATCTAATCCAATCGTATGAATCAACATTACCCCTGAAACCATAATGCATAGCAGTATAATCTCTCAAGTACCAGGAGACAAAAGCATAAAAGGTATGTGGATCTCAACGATGGGTGCAGTAAGGCGGCAATGCGAATAGAAACAAGCCTCCGCTGATGTTCCTCAAAAGAATAATATTGTATAAAAAGACTTAATCCTGTGGGCCCACTGCAGAGGCGATGGGGTCGCGTGGGGCGACACCCCGGGCAACCGCAAGCAGCCAGGGGGGTCACCCAAGGCGCCCCCAACCAACCACCCAGCAGGAGCACCGCAAGGGGGCACAATTGATCATAAATCAGGACAGGGGTGGCCGGGGTGGCACCACCGGCAGCAAGGGTTGCCGGCAGGGTCAACCGAGACACCTCCCGCCGCCAAGACAGGGGACAACACCAGGAGCAATGTGGGCAATGGTGGTGGAGGGACCGGGGCAGACAGACCGACACCACAAGCGTCGAAGAAGCCGTAAGTAGGGCCAATCCGAGCCCCCGCAACCCCACAAGAAGTTACAGAGGACGACATCACAATAAGGATAATATTGGCGGAGCCCAATTGGTGCCCCGCCATTGAAGATGGTAAGTGTCCTGTATATGTGTTGCTTGAAGATATCACAAGCATCTTCTCCTATGGAGGTTGTATCGTCCTGATGGGTAACTCCATCCATCGTCACCAATAACACACAGAGATGAATGATGATCTCAAAAAAGAAAAAGAAAAGAATTACAATATTATAAGAAATACAATATAATAAAATAAAACCTAAAAAATAATATTATATACCCTGTAATAAAATTCGCGCATATTTCATAGAAAGGAAGAAAAGCTGTTGGATTCATTGAGGGATCAACAGAGAGGCACATTTTTTGCAATAAAGTGCTGAGAACCCATCTGGCCCTGGGGCTTTTCCCAGTTTTAAAGTTTTGACGGTGTACTCCACCTCCTCTCGAGTAATGTCACCACATAAGTCAGTCAATGCCTCATTAGAAATCCTAGGGAGAGGGGTTGCCGTTAGGAAATCATCCTCTGCGGCCCCAGGACCCATCTGGGGTCTGGAATACAAGTGCTGATAATACGTCTGGAAGGTATCATAAATGGTATCGGGATTGGAAGTAGTACAGCCATTTCGGGGGCAGATTTGGTAAACCTGATTGATTTTCTGCCCGGCCTTCAGTTGGCTTTCTCTGTGCTGTTAGAGAAAGCTTGGTATCTTTCACTGCTTTAAGCAGATATAGAGAGGGGTGTTGTTGATGAGCTCTAATTAATCTACTTAGCTTATCTTCTAGTGCAAGTTGTGTAGAGTCCCTTTCCTTTTTCAACCGAGAAGCAACTCCCACTAGCTTGCCCCTAATGAAAGCTTTGCGAGTGACCCATAATACCATAGGGTTGGTCTCAGGAGTGGTGTTCTCAACAAAGAAATTCTGCAAATCAGTGTGGAGCTGATCATGAATGGCCGGGCGGGTTAAATGCGATTCGTTGAGTTTCCACGAACATGGAGCATGGCTAGGGCCCGTCAAAGTCAATTCCGCCATTGCCATATCATGATCAGACCAGGATGACACTATATGCCTGGAGTATACCAAGTAGGGCAAGACGGACGCAGAGGCAAGAACCATATCAATGCGAGTATACACATGAAGTGCTGGGAAATAGTAAGTATAACTCCTCTGTGATCCATTATGCTACCTCCAGGTATCAGCTAGAGAGAGGGACTCCATGAACGGACGTATTTGAGCCGATACAGCAGCTGGGTGAGGCTTGGGGGGGGGGGGGGGTGAGTGGTCCAAGACCGGGTTGTGGACAAAATTGAAGTCCCCGCACCATAAAAGTTTATGATAGGTGAAGGGTTCAATGACCCTCCCAATGTGGCAGAAGAAGGTGATGGGATCTTCGGTCGGGGCATACACATTAGCTATACACAATGTTTTATCCCTATAAGTGCCTACCAAAATCACATAACGACCCTCAGGGTCTATGATGGATTGTGTTACAGAGAGTGAAAATGAGTTTTTATGCAAAGTAATCACTCCTCTACTTTTAGAGTGGTATGTGGAGGAAAAGAACCTGGTATAATGTGGGTGAAAATATTTTGGGTGTGAGGTAGCAGTAAAGTGCAACTTCTGCAGGCAGAGAACGTCGGGTGCATGCCTCTTGTAATTAAGAAAGGCCGTTTTGCGTTTTTGTGGGGAATTAAAGCCCCTCACATTGTGAGTTAGTATTTTACACATAACAAAATGGTAGGTAAGGAAGCTGATGTTCGATGAGGCGCACGACTACTCCACCAGCAGGAGCCCACCTGCATCCCTCAACTGCCCATGGCCTGCAATTATTTAAAAGAGAGAGCAGATTGATCCCACATTCCCCAGAAGTACAATCCTACAGTAAAAGGAAAACATAAAATACAAAAACAGTAAAGAACAGGGTAAAAAGTCGTGCCGTTTTTGGTCGGCACAGAAAGGTGAGCCAAATGGATGGAGGCCACGGCCCAATATAGGCGTCCACACTCCTCCAGAGGGTCTCAAGTGCAAGGGCAACATGATAGTCCAACCCGCTGAATCCCTGTGGGAAGAAAGGTTAGAGGTGTATATAAACAAAGAGAGGCTAAGCCCCCAGAGGTAATAGGGAAAAGGGCAAACTTGTGTCAAGCATCATAGCTACAGTTCGCTCCGCTTCTCCGTGGACCTATGGAAAGATGGATTTCAGAAGGCACTTCTCAGGAAGCTGGGGAGCAAGGAGATGAGGAGGTGTTAGCTGGTACTCTGGTCCAGACCCTGGCTGGGCGTTGACGCCAAGGTGGGGCAGTAGGTGGTGGTGGATGGTCCAGCAGGATCCCTGCACGTTGAAGAACATCACATCCTTCTGTAGGTGAGTGCACCGTATGGGTGCGAGAGCTCAGCTAAAATGCTAGGGCAAACGGGAACCCCCCATCTGTAGCGGATCTGGGCCTTCTGTAAGGCCTGTGTTACTGGCCGCATTTCTCTGCGTTTACGGAGTGTGGAGGGAGCCAGGTCTGCGTATAGGTGGACAGACGACGGGAGTCCCGGTAAGTTGGAAATACTCCGGGCGGCTGTTAAGATCTGGTCTCTCACCTCCGGGTAATGAAATTTGAGGACCACGTCCCTCGGCAGTTCTGGAGAGCGAGGTTTACCTAGGCCCCTATGGACCCTGTCTATTCGCAACTGATCTGCTGCAGCCTTGAGGCAATAAGGTCTTGAATAAAGTGAGCAGGGTTGTTGGTAAATCAGAAAAAGATTCCAGCAGGCCCCGTACTCTTAGATTTCCCCTCCGTGACCTGTTTTCTAGATCCTCGATTTAAAGCTCAAGTGCGGCTAGTTGGGCCGGTTGGGAGTTGGTCTTCCCTGTCTGCACCTAGGGCATCAGATATCTCGTCAGCTTGGGTTTCAAGGTTCGACACTCTGTTTCCAATGTGCTGTATCTGGCGGGAAATTCTGCTACCGCCTGCGAGAGCTCGGAGCGGAACAGTGATGCGATATTCTTGTAGAGGTCCCCTTGGCCTTGATCTTGAGTCGCATGGACAGCTTTTGGACCACTGCCTGTGGACAAGGCAGGGCTGGCGGGGGACACAACCGGACCTGCCATGATGGATTGCGAGGTGAGTCTGAAGTGGGATTAATCCGGCGGGTGGTGCGGAGCTCACAGAACCATGAGCCTTCCTATAAGCCACACACATGCGCACCCTTGGTGGCCATTTTTAAACATATAGAAAAGCGTAGCTGTTTTTTCTATGCCGAGACATCCATAAAAAAAAAATATGCTGTGGCCCAGAAGGAGTGGAGCAGAGGGTGGTGGCTTTGGCTGCAATAACCATAACCATCCTCACACCTATGCCGTCTAGGGCCAGGGCAGTGATACAAGGGTGCTCTCTGATGTTGGGGCTCCTGCTAGATGGTAGTTGGGGTGTCCTTGGGTGTTGTGGGTTTGGTGCAGATGCAAGACAGGAGATGTAGGTGCTGTGGCTGGCAAATGGTTCTGGAGTCAGTAACTGACCAGTTGTAGAGAATAGACAAGTTTCTCTTTACTAAAGTGCAGAATGGGAGTTGTAGTACATCCAATGGTATCAAACACAGTTCCGAACAATTCGAAACTCCAAAGTCTTTCTGCAGAATCTAAAGCTAGCAATATTACTCTTGCAATGGTGGCTGTAATTCCCAGCTGAGGGGAAAAGGACTGAGATATGGCTGACCAGGACGGTGTCCAAGTGTGAAGGGTGTATTAGCAATGTCCCTCTCACCGCAGTAAAGTCTTTATCAGTCATAAACAGCAAATACCTTACTGACTGACCCCAGTGCTCAGCCATGCATATTCTGAGCCTTCTAGTTCTTTTTCTCTCTCTGGAGTACTGTAGAGTAGAGATGACTTTCTTAATGCAAATATCTCAGAGACAGTGATTTTCTGGGACTCAGGCGTAGTCTTCTGAGGAGTGAGCACAAGTAGCTCCTCTTGCTTCCCCAGCTACCAATAGACTCACACAATAAAACTAGGGGTGGACCTAGGTCCAACTCCTAGCCTCCTACAAGGGCAGATTCAGGATTGTTAACTCTGACCTATCCATACAAAACTATGTGGGTTCCAATAAATTAGAACATTAAACAACAAAAACTATTTTGCAAGTACCTTATTCTGGGGTACTGCATATACAGCACAGTATGTTTTTTTTTAGCATGTGAGTCAATAGGACTTATATGCCATTGTATGCCTATACGATGGCATATATAGGAGCCTAGAGCTTAGCAGAATACTATGATGTATATGTCTCAAGGAAAGCTCTAAAATGTGGACAGGGCTTAATAGATGACAAGTGAGAAATGACACAAGAGGGTGATAGACCTATTTTTGGATTCATTTTTCTGGGACCCTAAGGCCCCTTTCACACGGGCGAGAATTCCGCGCGGGTGCAATGCGTGAGGTGAACGCATTGCACCTGCACTGAATCCGGACCCATTCAGGGCTGTGCAGATAAGCAGTGATTTTCACGCATCAATTGTGCGTTGCGTGAAAATTGCAGCATGTTTTTCACGCAATGCAGGCCCCATAGAAATAAATGGGGATGCGTGAAAATCGCATAGCATCCGCAAGCAAGTGCTGATGCAATGCGATTTTCAGGCATGGTTGCTAGGAGATGATGTTAGTAAATTGATAAAAGTCAATTTACTGTATTATTTTCCCTTATAACATGGTTATAAAGGAAAATAATAGCATTCTTAATACAGAATGCTAAGTAAAATAGGGATGGAGGGGTTAAAAAATAAAATAAAATTAACTCACCTCATCCTCTTGTTCGCGCAGCCGGCATCGTCTTCTTTCTTCATCTTTCAGGACCTGCAAAAGGACCTTTGATGATGTAATCTTCTATCTTCATTCAGCAGGACCTGCGCTGACGTCACCAAAGGTCCTTTTGCAGGTCCTGAAAGATGAAGAAAGAAGACGATGCCGGCTGCGGGAACAAGAGGATGAGGTGAGTTAATATTTTTTACATTTTTAACCCCTCAAGCAACATTTTAGTAAGCATTCTGTATTAAGAATGCTATTATTTTCCTTTATAACCAGGTTATAAGGGAAAATAATAAAATGAATAGAAGACCTAACCCAAATCCGAACTTCAGTGAAGAAGTCCGGGTTCGGGTCTGGGTACCACATTCAGTTTTTTGTCACGCGCATGCAAAACGCATTGCACTCGCGCAGAAAAAACTGAACATCGGAACGCAATCGCAGTCAAAACTGACTGCAATTGCATGCCAACTCGCGCAGTTTTCCCGCGATGCATCCGGAGCTAATCCCGAACTCCCATGAGAAAGAGATCTAACAGTTGTACTACCTGTACTGTCCTGACTGCAGCTGGGAGGAAAACCCTGCAAGCTGTTAGGGTATGCTGGGAGTGGTAGTTTCACAACAGCTAGAGAGAACCACAGGCTGGAAACCAATGATATAGAGAAAATAAATCACAAGGGTCTGTTCAGATGTCCTGATAGATTCCCTCAAATGGATGTCCTCTGTGTGTCATGTTAAGCTTTTGCAGCCAGTCACATCTGTAGGATTACTTATTAAGGCCCCTATACACATTAGTGTTTTGTCAGCCGAACCCACCAAGATTAGTGGGTTTGGCTGACAGTCTAATGTGTATGGGGAGCTCTCGACTCTCCGCCGTGAGATCATGTTGAGGGAGAGAAAAATCGGGCAAAGTGAATATTTTCACCCAAATATTGGCGGTGTCTTTCTCCCCTCTTCCGCCTGAATAAACATACATGTTGGGCCTAGCTGAACTTGCATGTACAGTATATGGGGAGCCAGGAGGGAGTCAGCAGAGATAGCCGTCAGCAATCATTCGGCCGATGGTCAGGGGAAGCATGGGAAGCGGCTGCTTTGGGGCCCAAACTCAGAAGGGGCCCATCCAGGAGGAGAACTAAAAGATTTGAATGTCAAGGCCCCCATAACAGTATTATACAATGACGATATATACAGTGACACCAGGCTCGGACTGGCCCACTGGGGTACAGGAGAATCCCCCGGTAGGCCCCTGAGCAAGGTGGGCCCCTAGTCCCCTATCCCCTGCATAAGTTGCACAGAACACATTAGATTTACTGCACTACATACATATATTCAATGTAGAGCACCTCAACCAGCCTATCTTCATATAGAAAACCTGTTAAATTATTTATTATATTTGAATGTATCCATACGGTGGGGCCCCAAAATAAATTTTACTGGTGGGCCATAGGTACCCCAGTCCGACACTGAGTGACACTGTATGAAACGGATGGAGCAGCTACTGGGTTTGGTCTGAGAGAGTTATCTTGACTAGCCACAAGAGTGGGGGTTTCACAGGAGGAGGTGGTTGCGAAGAAGTTTCTTGGGGGGCCCAATTAAAAATTTGCTGTGGGGCCCAGTCATTTCTAGTTACTCCACTGCCGATGGCTAATGAATGTGTATGGCCGCCCTTAGTCATGTGATTGTCAGATGGAGTAGGATTCCTCTTTGCCAGGGACCAGTCACTAAACATTTTTCTAGCCCTAACCACAACATCACAGGCATGAAAATGTTGATACTGAATTGAAATATCAAGTTTCAAAGAGACCGTAGAGTGTGGGAGCACAGAAGCAGACCAGAGACTTTTCTACTGATAGCCTATCCTCTGGATAGGTCATCAGTATCTGATCGGTGGGGGTCCGACACCTGGGACCCCAGCCGATCATAATTTTGGGGTTACCTCTACTGCATTGTATAGCTTCAAAAATATATACAGTCAGGTCCATAAATATTGGGACATCAACACAATTCTAACATTTTTGGCTCTATTCACCACCACAATGGTTTTGAAATGAAACAAACAAGATGTGCTTTAACTGCAGACTGTCAGCTTCAATTTGAGGTTATTTACATCCAAATCAGGTGAACGGTGCAGGAATTACAACAGTTTGCATATGTGCCTCCCACTTGTTAGGGGCCAAAAGTAATGGGACAATTGGCTTCTCAGCTGTTCCATGGCCAGGTGTGTGTTATTCCCTCATTATCCCAATTACAATGAGCAGATAAAAGGTCCAGAGTTCATTACAAGTCTGCTATTTGCATTTGGAATCTGTTGCTGTCAACTCTCAAGATGAGATCCAAAGAGCTCCAAAGAGATCCACAACACAACAAACCCATCAGAGAGATAGCAAAAACATCAGGCCTGGCCAAAACAACTGTTTGGAACATTCTTAAAAAGAAGGAACGCACCGGTGAGCTCAGCAACACCAAAAGACCCGGAAGACCACGGAAAACAACTGTGGTGGATGACCGAAGAATTCTTTCCCTGGTGAAGAAAACACCCTTCACAACAGTTGGCCAGATCAAGAACACTCTCCAGGAGGTAGGTGTATGTGTGTCAAAGTCAACAATCAAGAGAAGACTTCACCAGAGTGAATACAGAGGGTTCACCACAAGATGTAAACCATTGGTGAGCCTCAAAAACAGCAAGGCCAGATTAGAGTTTGCCAAATGACATCTAAAAAAAAGCCTTCACAGTTCTGGAACAACATCCTATGGACAGATAAGACCAAGATCAACTTGTACCAGAGTGATGGGAAGAGAAGAGTATGGAGAAGGAAAGGAACTGCTCATGATCCTAAGCATACCACCTCATCAGTGAAGCATGGTGGTGGTAGTGTCATGGCGTGGGCATGTATGGCTGCCAATGGAACTTCTTCTCTTATATTTATTGATGATGTGACTGCTGACAAAAGCAGCAGGATGAATTCTGAAGTGTTTCGGGCAATATTATCTGCTCATATTCAGCCAAATGCTTCAGAACTCATTGGACGGCGCTTCACAGTGCAGATGGACAATGACCCAAAGCATACTGCAAAAGCAACCAAAGAGATTTTTAAGGGAAAGAAGTGGAATGTTATGCAATAGCCAAGTCAATCACCTGACCTGAATCCGATTGAGCAAGCATTTCACTTGCTGAAGACAAAACTGAAGGGAAAATGCCTCAAGAACAAGCAGGACCTGAAGACAGTTGCAGTAGAGGCCTGGCAGAGCATCACCAGAGATGGAACCCAGCGTCTGGTGATGTCTATGCGTTCCAGACTTCAGGCTGTAATTGACTGCAAAGGATTTGCAACCAAGTATTAAAAAGTTAAAGTTTGATTTATGATTATTATTCTGTCCCATTACTTTTGGTCCCTTAACAAGTGGGAGGCACATATGCAAACTGTTGTAATTCCTGCACCGTCCACCTGATGTGGATGTAAATACCCTCAAATTAAAGCTGACAGTCTGCAGTTACAGCACATCTTGTTTGTTTCATTTCAAATCCATTGTGGTGGTGTATAGAGCCCAAAAAAATTAAATTGTGTTGATGTCCTAATATTTATGGACCTGACTGTATTTCTGCAGTAGTGTGAAAAACAACATAATTCTGCCATTACGATAGGGTTTTGTTTTTACAGTGTTCACTGGATGGTAATAATGACATATAAATTTCACCTACTCAGTATTCTATAATAACCTGCGGAGGGAAGATGTTTTGCATAGTACTTACCCATCCCTCGATCTCACCGTCTCCACTGCACTCACGCACTCTGTGGGCTCATCCGCCCGGGTCCTGACTGGTTGTGGCCGCTTCTTTTCCTGTTCAGCTGCATTTACTACGATGCAGCTGAACAGGAAGAGAGAAGACCACATCCGGTTGCTACTCAGGTGGAAGTGCAGCGAAGAAGGCAGGATCGAGGGACGATAAGTACTACCCCTGCGTTTGAAGATGGGGTGCTGGCTTATTTAATATGAGTCATGTCTCAAAGCCTATTTAAAGGGTCGAACCTTGACTTATAGGATAGCTGCTTCACATCTGGTGGCATTAGAGGCGGAGCTTGTTAAGAGCTCATTTGCATCCCTTTCTTCCCAGAATTCCAGAGGAGCATGTATGGCCTACAAGTCTCCTCACGCCGACTAAGGCGCTCTCTCCCCAAGGAGAGATAGTACCCCCAAATTTCAATTTTTTGTAGGACAATCTGTAGTTTTTCTTGATACCCTTTTGGGACACATACAGCAGTATGATCTGCTGCCCAGAGATGAGGGTTTAGGTGACTGCAGTATCGATGCTTTCAGCCATGATCAGGAACGAGCGATCCTAGAAACTCTCCCTCCAGATAATTGCCCCAATCATTGGCCCGTGTAAAGGGGTCTTTACGGTGGTGGACCCAGCACATTTTTGTATTATATGGATGGAAAATGGTTTTTACTAGGAATAAGAAATAGAAATAATGCTTCGATCTTCCTGTGGTGGCTCCGCATGGAAGTTGAACATTAGCTGGTGGGTTCCCACACGGATTACAGCTGAACCCTGGAGGTTTCAGCAGCAGGAAACTCTACGATCAGGTAACTGTGAAGGACAGTGGACAAAGCCTTGAAGATGTCAACATGCATTCCTATTCAGAAATAATTTGGACAAATTTCCATATCTTTCCAGGTGTTAAAAATGAGTACAGCTTCCTCCTCTAATTAAAATGTATTTCCAAGCCTGACTACCGGCCACTACAATGGCTTGAACTTATTTCATATGCAGCAACCCTGGGGTTCCTGCTGTGTAGACAATGTCTATTGACCCAGGACACCCTAAAATAAATCCTCCCAAATCCTACTTATCAGGGGTCATCTCTGGTTTAAAGTATCACTTTCCCCAGTGGATGTGTGGAGAGGAGGGAGCGTTCCTTTGCTGAAACGGCCTCGGCGGGACACACTTAGTTGGCCCTTGTTCTATAAGCCAGCAGCACTGCTCAGAAAGGGTTATGTTTCTACTGGAAGAGGCTGGTGTGTGTCTATGTGTGTGTGTGTGGTGGGGGGCAGCGAGCAAGCAGAGGGGGTGAATCTGTTTGACATACGTTCAAGCCCAGATTTCAAGATGTCTAGAACAGCAGGATACAATTAATGACTACGAGAAGATGATTGTTGCAAGATGGTGCAATCCCCTTCCTTACAATTTTCTGGGCAAGATCCAACTAAGGGAAGAAGAAAAAAATAATAATAAAAGAAGAAATAATACAATAAAATCTTGCTTTGATGTACAGACTAAAGGAGAAGTGCCCATGAAATATCAGCAGGGAAACAAAGTAACGGCCCTTCTACCACTACTACTACCGGGCGCCTCTGGCGGATAATAGGAAACAAATTGCTTCATCCTACGGAGGACGTCATAACATGGGCCGCGCTGTATCGGCTACTAATAGATTTTCCTTCTGACGGAAAGTGGTCTTTTATTGTGTACTTTATGGCGAGCTGTGCGTTATTTTCCAAAGATGGCTCTTTTTTTTTTTTTTTTTTTTTGTAACTGTAATAAAACGGTGTTTAAGAAAACGACATATTGTAAAAATTTCTCAGTGTAATAGTCTCCTATCTCTATGACTTCATCTAGCGCCAGCAAAATGCAGCACCCCTGGGAGCTGTATATGAAAGGGCTGCAGAACTGGATGCCTATATGGAGAGTGTTGCAAGCTTTAAGGAAATAAACATCTCCCTTAAAAACAATCTGCAGCGAGTAATGATTTCAGAAGAAATGCATATTTCTCTACGCAGTAGACAAGGGCCCAGATTTACTAATGTGTCTGCGCCTACAATACGTCAACTTGGGATTAAGGCCTCTTTCACGCGTCCCTGTCCGTGATGACATCCGTGACATGATGGCCAGCGGTTCATCCGTGAAGATGTCAGTGAAGGATATGTTTTTGGTCCATGTGTCCATTTTTCGCCTTCCGTGTGTCATCCGTATTTTAGTGCTTGGCTGAAAATTTGTTTCCAGAGCATCTCCTACGAAAGCCATCCGTGTTGTGTCTGACATTTCCATGGCCCCGTAGACTATAATATGCATAAGGGATCCATGATCACAGACAAAAAACAGGAAATGCTTCCGTGGTATCATCACAAACCCACCATCACGTGTTACGTGAACACACACATTAAAGTCGATGGATACGTGAGCGGTCTGTGGAGACCACAGACAACACATGTCCGCGATTCACTAATGTGTTAAGACTCATGCACGTGCAAATAGCAGTCCGCAACTCACGGGTACTCGAATGGGTCCGCGATCCACATGTTCTATTTCTTTGTGTTGCAGAAGCACTGACTCCGTAGTGCTTCCGTGGAATTCCGCATCTTGTGGATTGTGGACCCATTAAAGTGAATGGCTCTGCATTCGTGATACGGAGCGCACACAGCCGATGCCCGTATATTGCACAATTGCTGTTTGTGGGCTGCAATACAGGCACGTTTATGTACATGAGCCCTTAAGGGGACTTAGTGGGAAAGGGTTTGGCTTTATAAGAAGAGGGTGCAGTACCCCATGGTACTGTCGGTTTGGGTTTGCAATGTAATGTTTTTGACATGCTATTCGCTGTTTCTCGAGCAGATGGTGGATGGGTGCCGGAGCTAACCACCCCATTCTAAGCCCCTCTTAATAGGAGTGGGCTGATCTGACTTCCTGTCAGGAGAGAGAGATAACTTTGCAAGCCTGGAATGACGGAACACGTCCGTCTGCTCCTGCTTCAAGGGCCTTAGGGTCGAAAGATCCAGCTCATCTGTGAGACCATTACTCTGGAGAGACTGCAGGGTCCAAAGCCACAGAAGATCAGCAAGCTGCAGATTTTACAGACAGCAGAGTAATCGGCACTACAGCTGTACAGATCCCGTGCAGGTGAGGGGAGACGTGTTAAGACACCCATCACCACAGTTCAGGACAGACACACTCAAAACCCTGGATTCCACAAGTGGACAACTTTAGCCACAAGTGCCAGCTTACTGCTATTAGCAAGAGAATAAGGAGAAATATAGACTTTTGGCTAGAATAGTCAGAGTGCCATAGTCTGCCACCATGCCTCATCATCTGAGGCGTGAAATTGTACCTTGTGCAAACTACTGTTGGATGTGCTACAATTTATCCTTTGCATTTAGTAAAGATGAGGATCCGGATCATTCATTTCAATGGAGCTGCAAACTGTGTGCTTGTCGGCACCCGCACAATCCATGGCCCCACAAAAAAGTTAGAACATGTCCTATTCTTGTCTGGTCGCATGCATTAAAGCCGCAGCCGCACCTTAAGTCATGTTTTTAATTTTTGCATTCATATCCGATTTAGTAAAAGCAAAAAAAAAATAACAATAACAAATTCTAGCTCCTTTTACTGCACACCTCAAACTATAACTTGACAGACGGCTCTACCGCTTTCTGAAACTGTTACCGTACATAATTTCCAAAATATCACATCTTGAGCAGAGTTCCCTCTAAGCCTTGGCAGCTGCTGAGCAGGGTCGGCTTAGAGATGGGCAATGCTTAGTGAAAGGTTGGCGACAGGAAAATCAAACAAGAGATAATTGTCGACACATTGGCCAAACATCGAATCTAGCGTACTAGGTATCTCCTGTATATAATTATATATGTACAGCTGGTATAAGGTATACATCTTCTTGTATATAGTGATATGGACCATGCTGGTATAACCTGGGCATCTCCTGTATATAATTATATATGTACAGCTGGTATAAGGTATACATCTTCTTGTATATAGTGATATGGAACATGCTGGTATAACCTGGGTATCTCCTGTATATAATTATATATGTACAGCTGGTATAAGTTATACATCTTTGTGTATACAGTGATATGGAGCATGCTGGTATAACCTGGGCATCTCCTGTATATAATGATATATGTACAGCTGGTATAAGGTATACATCTTCTTGTATATAGTGATATGGACCATGCTGGTATAACCTGGGCATCTCCTGTATATAATTATATATGTACAGCTGGTATAAGTTATACATCTTCTTGTATATAGTGATATGGAGCATGCAGGTATAACCTGGGCATCTCCTGTATATAATTATATATGTACAGCTGGTATAAGTTATACATCTCCTTGTATATAGTGATATGGACCATGCTGGTATAACCTGGGCATCTCCTGTATATAATTATATATGTACAGCTGGTAGAAGTTATACATCTTCTGTATATAGTGATATGGACCATGCTGGTATAACCTGGGCATCTCCTGTATATAATTATATATGTACAGCTGGTATAAGTTATACATCTTCTTGTATATAGTGATATGGAGCATGCTGGTATAACCTGGGCATCTCCTGTATATAATTATATATGTACAGCTGGTATACGTTATACATCTTCTTGTATATAGTGATATGGACCATGCTGGTATAACCTGGGTATCTCCTGTATATAATTATATATGTACAGCTGGTATACGTTATACATCTTCTTGTATATAGTGATATGGACCATGCTGGTATAACCTGGGTATCTCCTGTATATAATTATATATGTACAGCTGGTATACGTTATACATCTTCTTGTATATAGTGATATGGACCATGCTGGTATAACCTGGGTATCTCCTGTATATAATTATATATGTACAGCTGGTATAAGTTATACATCTTCTTGTATATAGTGATATGGAGCATGCTGGTATAACCTGGGCATCTCCTGTATATAATTATATATGTACAGCTGGTATAACCTGGGTATCTCCTGTATATAATTATATATGTACAGCTGGTATAAGTTATACTTCTTCTTGTATATAGTGATATGGAGCATGCTGGTATAACCTGGGCATCTCCTGTATATAATTATATATGTACAGCTGGTATAAGTTATACATCTTCTTGTATATAGTGATATGGGCCATGCTGGTATAACCTGGGCATCTCCTGTATGCAATTATATATGTACAGCTGGTATAACCTGGGTATCTCCTGTATATAATTATATATGTACAGCTGGTATAAGTTATACATCTTCTGTATGTAGTGATATGGAGCATGCTGGTATAACCTGGGCATCTCCTGTATATAATTATATATGTACAGCTGGTATAAGTTATACATCTTCTGTATGTAGTGATATGGAGCATGCTGGTATAACCTGGGTATCTGCTGTATATAATTATATATGTACAGCTGGTATAACCTGGGTATCTCCTGTATATAATTATATATGTACAGCTGGTATAACCTGGGTATCTCCTGTATATAATTATATATGTACAGCTGGTATACGTTATACATCTTCTTGTATATAGTGATATGGACCATGCTGGTATAACCTGGGCATCTCCTGTATATAATTATATATGTACAGCTGGTATAAGTTATACATCTTCTTGTATATAGTGATATGGACCATGCTGGTATAACCTGGGTATCTCCTGTATATAATTATATATGTACAGCTAGTATAGGTTATACATCTTCTTGTATATAGTGATATGGAGCATGCTGGTATAACCTGGGCATCTCCTGTATATAATTATATATGTACAGCTGGTATAAGTTATACATCTTCGTGTATATAGTCATATGGAGCATGCTGGTATAACCTGGGTATCTCCTGTATATAATTATATATGTACAGCTGGTATAAGTTATACATCTTCTTGTATATAGTGATATGGAGCATGCTGGTATAACCTGGGCATCTCCTGTATATAATTATATATGTACAGCTGGTATAAGTTATACATCTCCTTGTATATAGTGATATGGACCATGCTGGTATAACCTGGGCATCTCCTGTATATAATTATATATGTACAGCTGGTATAAGTTATACATCTTCTTGTATACAGTGATATGGAGCATGCTGGTGGTATAACCTGGGTATCTCCTGTATATAATTATATATGTACAGCTGGCATAAGTTATACATCTTCTTGTATACAGTGATATGGAGCATGCTGGTATAACCTGGGTATCTCCTGTATATAGTAATATATGTACAGCGGGTAAAAGTTATACATCTTCTTGTATATAGTGATATATGGACCAGGCTTGTATAACCTGGGCAAGTGGGCATCTCCTGTATAATACAGGCAATACATAGGTTATACCAGCATGGTCCATATAACTACAAGATGTATAACTTGAACCAGCTATACATATATAATTATGTACAGGAGATGAGGTGCCCAGGTTATACCATCATAGCCCATATTACTAAATACAGTCAGGTCCATAAATATTGGGACATCAACACAATTCTAACATTTTTGGCTCTATACACCACCACAATGGATTTGAAATGAAACGAACAAGATGTGCTTTACCTGCAGACTGTCAGCTTTAATTTGAGGGTATTTACATCCAAATCAGGTGAACGGTGCAGGAATTACAACAGTTTGCATAGGTGCCTCCCACTTGTTAAGGGACCAAAAGTAATGGGACGATTGGCTTCTCAGCTGTTCCATGGCCAGGTGTGTGTTATTCCCTCATTATCCCAATTACAATGAGCAGATAAAAGGTCCAGAGTTCATTTCAAGTCTGCTATTTGCATTTGGAATCTGTTGCTGTCAACTCTCAAGATGAGATCCAAAGAGCTGTCACTATCAGTGAAGCCATCATTAGGCTGAAAAAACAAAACAAACCCATCAGAGAGATAGCAAAAACATTAGGTGCGGCCAAAACAACTGTTTGAACATTCTTAAAAAGAAGGAACGCACCGGTGAGCTCAGCAACACCAAAAGACCCGGAAGACCACGGAAAACAACTGTGGTGGATGACCGAAGAATTCTTTCCCTGGTGAAGAAAACATCCTTCACAACAGTTGACCAGATCAAGAACACTCCCCAGGAGGTAGGTGTATGTGTGTCAAAGTCAACAATCAAGAGAAGACTTCACCAGAGTGAATACAGAGGGTTCACCACAAGATGTAAACCATTGGTGAGCCTCAAAAACAGGAAGGCCAGATTAGAGTTTGCCAAACGACATCTAAAAAAGCCTTCACAGTTCTGGAACAACATCCTATGGACAGATGAGACCAAGATCAACTTGTACCAGATGGGAAGAGAAGAGTATGGAGAAGGAAAGGAACTGCTCATGGTCCTAAGCATACCACCTCATCAGTGAAGCATGGTGGTGGTAGTGTCATGGCGTGGGCATGTATGGCTGCCAATGGAACTGGTTCTCTTGTATTTATCGATGATGTGACTGCTGACAAAAGCAGCAGGATGAATTCTGAAGTGTTTCGGGCAATATTATCTGCTCATATTCAGCCAAATGCTTCAGAATGCATTGGACGGCACTTCACAGTGCAGATGGACAATGACCCAAAGCATACTGCAAAAGCAACCAAAGAGTTTTTTAAGGGAAAGAAGTGGAATGTTCTGCAATGGCCAAGTTAATCTCCTGACCTGAATCCGATTGAGCATGCATTTCACTTGCTGAAGACAAAACTGAAGGGAAAATGCCCCAAGAACAAGCAAGAACTGAAGACAGTTGCAGTAGAGGCCTGGCAGAGCATCACCAGGGATGAAACCCAGCGTCTGGTGATGTCTATGCGTTCCAGACTTCAGGCTGTAATTGACTGCAAAGGATTTGCAACCAAGTATTACAAAGTGAAAGTTTGATTTATGATTATTATTCTGTCCCATTACTTTTGGTCCCTTAACAAGTGGGAGACACATATGCAAACTGTTGTAATTCCTACACCGTTCACCTGATTTGGATGTAAATACCCTCAAATTAAAGCTGATAGTCTGCAGGTAAAGCTTGTTTGTTTCATTTCATATCCATTGTGGTGGTGTATAGAGCCAAAAATGTCAGAATTGTGTCAGTGTCCCAATATTTATGGACCTGACTGTACAATGAGGGGCCATCATTCTAGTGCTAGCAGGGAGGAACAATGCAGCCGATGTAGTGCTGCTGAGTGCATTCTAAGGGCTTGTTCACACATCCGTATGTATTTTGCGGTCCGCAAAAAACAGATCCGAAAAAAAAAAAGGATGACATCCGTGTGCATTCCGTATTTTGCGGAACAGAACAGTTGGCCCCTAATATAACAGCACTATCCTTGTCTGTAATGCGGACAATAATAGGGCAAGATTCAAAATGTTGCGGAACGGAAATATGGACATATGAAAACGGAATGCTCACGGAGTACATTCCGTTTTTTTTGCGGAACGGAAACTGAAACAATATATGGTCGTTTGAATGAGCCCTAACTCTTATTGCTGATGCTGAGCTGACACTTCCTCATACTTTTAACCTGACTTGAAGGGAGAAGAAAAATACCACAAGTCATTAGAGACTCACTCTAGCCTCTAAGATGGCGGCGCCACCTCTTCCATGTTACCTCGCACTGCTGCTCAGTCCTCCTCTTCTGGTCGTAAAAAGGAGGCGGAGGCAGCAGCAGCGCGGCAGTATGGGGTAGGCGGTCCCCCGGTGAGCAGCACACAGAACGTCCTGTAGGACCTAGGAGTGGACGTTTTGCCAGCAGCCTGTGAGCGGACATTAAAAACTTGTGAGCGGGGGCACCATAATTGCAGCACGGCCACGCACCGGCGCAGCTTAGAGAGAACACTGATCTTGAGTCCCGCCACGGGGCTCCCTTACAGGCTCGAAGCGAGAAATTTGTTTCACTGTTTCCAAGAAATGTAATTAATTAAATAGTAAGTTACAAGCACATTGGTTTTATTTAGAAAGAAAAGGGTATGAAATACAATTTCTTAATGAGGGTGGAATGGGATGTCTGCACCCCACCATTGTTATTTCCACTATTGTTTTTCCCCCAGTTTAGTATTTTTGATGCTTTTTGAATTTATGTAATCAGTTTAGTAAAAAGGAGAAGTCCACAAACCATTTTCACAATTTTCATTTTCAAGATACTCCCTTGGTTACCCATGAATAAAACATTATTACCGTATGTACATAAAGAAAAATAATAAATTATAGTAAATATAAACATATTTACAAAAGATAAAGACATAATATAAATATAATACACAATAAACTAAAATAAATCTATACATAACACACAATATAATAAAAGAGAAATATAAAAAAAAAATCGAAATAAATCTAATACAAATAACCAGATAATGCAAATATAATAAATAATCACACTTATAAATATAGTAAAATAGCTTCCACTGTTAATGATATAAACGAGAATGTTTTTTCACTAATGCACTCGGCTGAAATAAAATGAAATATATACAGGAGCCCCGGTGTCGTTGCTAAAATCCAGATTTCATGTCATGCTTCCCTGTGAAAGATAAATCACAATTATCCAATTACAACTTCCCGGGGGACCGCTGCTTTGTATTACGAATGTAATTGAAAGATGTTTCCTAATTCTGAACATGATTACAGAGAGAAGCTGAGGGCAGACGGAATTAACCCATTGGCAGCCAGGGAAGTCAATAATATAAATTGACATGTCTTGTTTTGACAAGCTGTGAAGACAGACAGTCCCCATTCAGCCCACCCAGCCTGCGCCTATCCTTATACCTCAGGATAAAAAAAATATATAAGAATACAAGATATGCGGGTTATCCTCTGTTCCTGTTACAGCTTCATAGGATTTGTTACCCAGTCTCCATCTGTCCATATATACAGGGAGTACTTTTCCTATATCGTAATCCCTAGGTATCTTAGCAGGGAGATATATGGAATCCGTCAATGGTTTGCAGAGATTTGTCCTCTTGCTCTGTTCTCTGGGATGAATAACATTGAGCTGATATAATAAAATGCAGTTCCTAAAGTTATACATACCATTACTGGCCCAAGGAAGGTCAACTGGTGGACACTGCCCAAGACTCACTGATGAGGGTGACGTCCAGCCCGCCACTCCGTTCCCACCCTGTAGCATAAACTGCTGAAACAGTAAGGGCTGACTCCGATAGAAAAGTGTCAGAACACATGTTGTTATGGCAGTGACGGAGAACCTTTTAGAGACCGAGCTCCCAAACTGCAACCCAAAACCCTCTTATTTATCGCAAAGTGCCAACACGGCAATGTAACCTGAATACTACCGTCCAATATAGTATATCTTCTATTTACTTTATCATGTAGCTATAATGGCTGCCCGCATTCAATGCGCTTCCTGTGCTGTTCATAGTGCGCCCTGCGCTGCTGGATGGCAGGAAAAGTCTAGGGCATATTTTTCAGGGCGCAGGTGCCCACAGAGAGGGCTCTGAGTGACGCCTCTGGCACCCGTGCCATAGGTTCGTCACCACTGCTGTAGGGCATCTTGGCTTGTGTATGGGACTATGCTCACAGGCAGGTGTTTCAATGTTATGGCTATATCAGTGTAAGGTAGGTCAGCAGCAAAAAATGTATTAACATATCCTGTATATTAGAAAATTGTGTAGTTCCCAGTCCCTAACTTACAAATAAATAAATTGCATAAAAAACCAGAATGTCCCTTTAAGTTGAATACCCCTTTTCTGTACAGTAGCCCTTTAAGAATGTAAAAGGGGTTGTCCAGCCTAGGAGCAGACAACCACAATGGTCCTAACTAGATCACCTCTCCCCAGTCCCACCATTTCCCCTCCACTGCTCCATTGCTGGCCGCTTCTAGTCCTCGCAGGACCAGGAAGTGGCTCAGTCCCATGACCACTGTGGTCCAATCAGAGGCCTTTCCGTTGCCTGAGGGCATATACAGTTGCATATAGAGCGATGATGCTTCCACATTTCCCATGGCCCTGCCATCGCCCGCACTTGTCTCTAGGTCTCGCCGCCTGAGGCAGTTGCCTCACCTGGCCTCATTGGAGGTGCACCCCTGCTCTGTGGTCACAGCTGCTTGTTCGGCATGTCACTGTCATGTGACTGCAGAGGTCAAAAGCATCGCAAAACAGGGCGGCAACATGGGCACCGTGGAGTCATGGACAGGTTAGTGTGTTTTTTTAATCTATGGGGCACAGGACAGACCATTGGTTTTGTCAGCTCCCAGGCCAGACAACCCCTTTAACCCTTTAAGACTGCAGGCTTCAGATGAATTTCCTAATGCAGGGTTGGTTTGTGAGTAGGTTTCTTTTTTATGCTTCTGTGGGCCTTTTCTGATCACAACAGTTCAAATCACGAAGAGCAATTACATGTAAAGTGGAGAACCTTCTATACAGTGTATATACAGTCAGGTCCATAAATATAGGGACATCGACACAATTCTAACATTTTTGGCTCTATACACTACCACAATGGATTTGAAATGAAACGAACAAGATGTGCTTTACCTGCAGACTGTCAGCTGTAATTTACATCCAAATCAGGTGAACGGTGCAGGAATTACAACAGTTTGCATGTGTGCCTCCCACAGGGACCAAAAGTAATGGGACAATAATAATCATAAATCAAACTTTCACTTTTTAATACTTGGTTGTAAATCCTTTGCAGTCAATTACAGTCCTGAAGTCTGGAACGCATAGACATCACCAGACGCTGGGTTTCATCCCTGGTGATGCTCTGCCAGGCCTCTACTGCAACTGTCTTCAGTTCCTGCTTGTTCTTGGGGCATTTTCCCTTCAGTTTTGTCTTCAGCAAGTGAAATGCATGCTCAATCGGATTCAGGTCAGGTGATTGACTTGGCCATTGCATAACATTCCACTTCTTTCCCTTAAAAAACTCTTTGGTTGCTTTTGCAGTATGCTTTGGGTCATTGTCCATCTGCACTGTGAAGCGCTGTCCAATGAGTTCTGAAGCATTTGGCTGAATATGAGCAGATAATATTGCCCGAAACACTTCAGAATTCATCCTGCTGCTTTTGTCAGCAGTCACATCATCAATAAATACAAGAGAACCAGTTCCATTGGCAGCCATACATGCCCACGCCATGACACCACCACCACCATGCTTCACTGATGAGGTGGTATGCTTAGGATCATGAGCAGTTCCTTTCCTTCTCCATACTCTTCTTTTCCCATCACTCTGGTACAAGTTGATCTTGGTCTCATCTGTCCATAGGATGTTGTTCCAGAACTGTGAAGGCTTTTTTAGATGTCGTTTGGCAAACTCTAATCTGGCCTTCCTGTTTTTGAGGCTCACCAATGGTTTACATCTTGTGGTGAACCCTCTGTATTCACTCTGGTGAAGTCTTCTCTTGATTGTTGACATTGACACACATACACCTACCTCCTGGAGAGTGTTCTTGATCTGGCCAACTGTTGTGAAGGGTGTTTTCTTCACCAGGGAAAGAATTCTTCGGTCATCCACCACAGTTGTTTTCGTGGTCTTCCAGGTCTTTTGGTGTTGCTGAGCTCACCAGTGCGTTCCTTCTGTTTAAGAATGTTCCAAACAGTTGTTTTGGCCAGGCCTAATGTTTTTGCTATCTCTCTAATGGGTTTGTTTTGTGTTTTCAGCCTAATGATGGCTTGCTTCACTGATAGTGACAGCTCTTTGGATCTCATCTTGAGAGTTGACAGCAACAGATTCCAAATGCAAATAGCACACTTGAAATGAACTCTGGACCTTTTATCTGCTCATTGTAATTGGGATAATTAGGGAATAACACACACCTGGCCATGGAACAACTGAGAAGCTAATTGTCCCATTACTTTTGGTTCCTTAACAAGTGGGAGGCACATATGCAAACTGTTGTAATTCCTGATTTGGATGTAAATACCCTCAAATTAAAGCTGACAGTCTGCAGGTAAAGCACATCTTGTTCATTTCATTTCAAATCCATTGTGGTGGTGTATAGAGCCAAAAATGTTAGAATTGTGTCGATGTCCCAATATTTATAGACCTGACTGTATGTATACTGTATATACAGTGGATATAAAGTCTACACACCCCACCTTTAATGTGACCTATAAACTGTACAACTCAATTGAAAAACAAACTGAAATCTTTTAGGTGGAGGGAAGAAAAAATATAAAAATAAAATAATATGGTTGCATAAGTGTGCACACCCTTAAACTAATACTTTGTTGAAGCACCTTTTGATTTTATCACAGCACTCAGTCTTTTTGGGTATGAGTCTATCAGCATGGCACATTTTGACTTGGCAAGGTTTGCCCAATCTTCATTGCAAAAACACTTCAAATCTGTCAGATTGCGAGGGCATCTCCTGGGCACAGCCCTCTTCAGATCACCCCACAGATTGTCAATCGGATTCAGGTCTGGGCTCTGGCTGGGCCATTCCAAAACTTTAATCTTCTTCTGGTGAAGCCATTCCTTTGTTGCTTTGGGTCGTTGTCATGCTGAAAGATGAAGTTCCTCTTCATGTTCAGCTTTCTAGCAGAAGCCTGAAGGTTTTGTGCCAATATTGACTGGTATTTGGAACTGTTCAAAATTCCCTCTATCTTAACGAAGGCCCCAGTTCCAGCTGAAGAAAAACAGCCCCTTGGCATGATGCTGCCACCACCATGCTTCACTGTGGGGATGGGGGTTCTTTTGGTGATGTGCAGTGTTGTTTTTGCGCCAAAAATATCTTTTTTGGAATTATGGCCAAAAAGTTCCACCTTGGTTTCATCAGACCATAACACCTTTTCCCACATGCTTTTGGGAGACTTCAGATGTGTTTTTGCAAAATGTAGCCTGGCTTGGATGTTTTTCAAAAGGCTTTCGTCTTGCCACTCTACCCCATAGCCCAGACATATGAAGAATACGGGAGATTGTTGTCACATGTACCACATGTACAATGTTGCTGTAGGCCTCTTGGTCGCCTCCCAGACCAGTTTTCTTCTCGTCTTTTCATCAGTTTGGGAGGGACGTCCAGTTCTTGGTAATGTCACTATTGTGCCATATTTTCTCCACTTGATGATGACGGTCTTCATTGTGTTCCATGGTATATCTAATGCCTTGGAAATTCTTTTGTACCCTTCTCCTGACTGATACCTTCTAACAATGAGATCCCTCTGATGCTTTGGAAGCTCTCTGTGGACCATGGCTTCTTCTGTGGGATGTGACTAAGAAAATGTCAGGAAAGACCAACTAGAGCAGCTGAACTTTATTTGGGGTTAACCAGAGGCACTTTAAATGATGGCCAGGTGTATGCTGACTCCTATTTAACATGATTGTAAATGTGATTGCTTAATTCTGAACACAGTTACATCCCCAGTTATAAGAGGGTGTGCAGACCTATGCAACCACATTATTTTATTTTTATATTTTTTCTTCTCTCCACCTAAAAGATTTCAGTTTGTTTTTCAACTGAGTGCTACAGTTTATAGGTCACATTAAAGGTGGAAAAAGTTCTGAAATGATTTATCTTTGTCTCATTTTTTTACAGCACAGAAACCTGACATTTTAACAAGGGTGTGTAGACTTTTTATAGCCACTGTATATATCTCATACATGCAGAGTTTACTCTGGAAGCTATTTACCTGCATTATGATGGAGATGACAGCGTGTGCCACCAGCAGTAGCATGATTGTGCTGACAATCATGTTCTAGAACATTTTTACCCTCAGACATTATGTGATTAGTGAAGGAATGTCTACTAGTAACATAATAACACAGTCAGGTCCACAGGGTAAAAGTAAAAGAAACAAAAAGATTCACATAACTAACTACACACACAAATTCTACATTATGAAAAAGTAGGAAATGGCTCGTATTCACCTGGTAAATCCAGCACCACCCCAGCGCTGTTGTTCTGGTGGTCCACGCTGGTCTCCATTGACTTGTAGCGATAACGAGTCATACATGTGCATGTATTCACTACAGCCAATCACAGGCTTGTATGTACAGCAGGAGACCTCTGAGGCCAGAGATTGGCTGCAGTGGTCACATGAGCATGTACAGCATATCATCACTGTGGGACAAGTCAACAAAAACTGATGGGACCAGTGTAGTGGGGGGGATATAACAGGCTACTATAATTTTATAACTTTATATATATATATATTTTTTTATTATTATTAATTTTACCACATTCTCTGCTTTTAGTGATTAAATAAAATCCTGAGCAATCCCTCTAACAATTCTTTTCAACTATAGTAAGCCACATATTCATTGAATAGACGCACAAACTGTCATGCACACGACCGTGGTTTGGGTCCGCATCTGAGGCGCATTTTTTGCGGGTCGGATGTGGAACCGTTCACTTAAATTTCACTCCATGTGCTGTCCGCATCCGCAAGTCTGTTCTGCGGCCCCGCAAAAAAAATAGAACATGTCCTATTCTTGTCCTTATTACTGCTCTGCTGAGGGCCAGGTGTTCCGTTCTGCAAAATACGGAACGCACACGGTTGGCATCCGTGTTTTGCGGATCCGCAAAAAGGACACTGTCTTGTGCATAAGACCTTATTATTACTTTTGAGGTAGAAGACAATTTTTCCTAGTAAAATCAGGGCATTGGCTTGGTTATGACCAAAATGGATTTTGAGAACTATTCTAAAGCAGGATGGCTTTGCCGTTGCTGCATTTGTTATATGGTCTCCATGTGTGAAATGGGATTCAGCAAGTGAAAATCCAGTAATGTGTTCTGCTACTAGATATACACAAAATATTCAGGTATAGTACAAGAGGCTGTGATGCCCCAATTTTGGTTGGAGCTGCCACAAAAGGACTCTGTCGGTGGGATTTATTACACATACGGATGTCACACATGGGCTTCCCTTGCTTGCCCTCCGTAAAGCCAGAGTAGAAACAAACTACAAACAGCGGCTTCTGCTCTGGATGCCTTGGCATCGGCATGTAGGGTCCGGCTGGCCCAACCAGAGTACCAGAGGATCGTCTGGTGGGTCCAGGCTCTGATACCAAAATGGGCCCCAAAGGTTCAAGAGAAAAAACCATCTGGCTGCCTTTGGGCCAGTCACTTGCCACTAGGGTCTATGTCTTTGATTCAAAAACCTATTAAACTTTATTGATCCTATGGGATCGGGACTTGATAATAATTTCCTCTGGTGGGCTTTAGGAACCCTAGTCCGGCGCTGCCGGCACGTATTGCATTTCTGCTCCTCCAATTTCACATGGTTGTCTTTGGGCAATTTTTATGAAAACTAGGCGGCAGTCCCCAAGGAAGCTTTTATGGCACCAATTCTGACTTCTGGGCAGCATGGTGGCTCAATGGTTAGCACTGGTGCCTTGCAGCGCTGTGGTCCTGGGTATGAATCTGACCAAGGACAACATCTGCATGAAGTTGGTATGTTCTTCCCATGTTTGAGTGGGTTTCCTCCAGGTACTCCGGTTTTCTCCCACACTCCAAAGACATACTGATAGGGAACTTGGATTGTGTGTGTCTGTAAAAGACTGGATTTATATGTGGACCCTGTCCATCCTATCCAGCAGTACTTTATCCTTATGGTCCTATAGGTAGGTACGCAGCATGCAGTTTTCCTTCAGAACAATTGTCTTTAAAAGACTTTCAGCAGTGCTGGGGGGTTTTATGGTACAAAAGGGGCAAAAAATGATCCTTGCTGCAATCAGCTGTGTCCAATGGATTATTGCATCCAATGGCCTTAAAAGAGAACTGAGCTTGAGATGTATGAACGAAGCCCCCTGAGATGTTCTCCACTTGAAAATAGTATTACATATGGAATTGGACTTGGTAACCAGGCTGATATATAAGAAGCCCTCTTCTACAGTTCATTGTTCCACCGCTATCCTATACGTTGCAGTCACTCCAGGGCATCATTTTTGGTAGGACAAGGCTGAGAAAGTTCAACCAGCTGAACTTCTGTGCAGACTTCTCAAAATGTGAGCAAGGCAGTTTAAGTAAAGCCACTTGTGTTGCCTTGGAGTGATGTGGATTGTGAGAGCGCTAATAGGATGGGTGTGGACTGAAGAGGGATTAACGCGAGTCTGACTGAAGGACATTACCAACTTCATTCTCAATGTGACACTTCTCCTGGAGATAAAGAGGTGGCTACACCCAGCTCAGAATACAGCTCAGAAATGTGAAGATGATGAGAATGGGGGAATTAACGCTTTCCTTGCAGGGGATTGGGCCTTTTTTTTTTTTTTCTTATAATGAAGAAATTTTAGATTTTGTAAATCCTGCTTTTCCCACAATGAGATGTAACTTCACACTCCGGGGAGTTCATGGTACATGGCAAGAAACCAGAGCGGGAAGAATGCAGAGAGGAATTCCAGGAGCCAGGAAGCAATAAAAATATTGCAGCTGGGAACCAACTTTTGGTTGATGCCAATGGACGCAACGCAAGTTCTAGGCTTGAGGGACAAGGTTCCTATTTCTATTTTTAAGCCCTCTTTGCATATTTTAGCATTTTAGGCATCAAGTATTGGTTTAAAGGGCATCTGTCAGCAGTTTTGTACCTATGACACTGGCTGACCTGTTACATGTGCACTTGGCAGCCGAAGGCATCTGTGTTGGTCCCATGTTCCAACTTGCCCGCATTGCTGAGAAAAATGATGTTTTAATATATGCAAATGAGCCTCTAGGAGCAACGGGGGCTCAGCTCTGTTGTCACCGATATGGAAATAAAGTGATGGTAGCTTTACTAGCTCATCCTGTCCTATCTCCTAGGGAGAATAATATAGTGGCCAGAACCAGACAAGCTTTTCATCAGCTTTATTATGACATATGAACATTACAGAGGAGGAGTGGTCTCCACTCAGGAGACCAGCTTCTCTTGATGCCATTTGTTTTCTGCAAATTAAAGAATCCAAACCCAGGGCCCATTCTCCTTTAAGGGGCTGCCAGAGATAGCTGAGTGCCTGTACCAAGGACGTCGCTAGGTCAAAATATCCAGAGCTCGGGTAACTACATGGGTACACTATAATACTGGGGGCACTACAGGGAATATTATACCTACTGGGGCACTACAGAGGGAAATTTAACCTACCGGTGGCACTACAGGGGGCATACTTACTGAGGGTGCTATGGGGCATTATAACTACTGGGGATACTAGAAGGGGTAATATAACTACAGGAGGGGCATTATAACTACTAGGGCACTGTAGGGGGCATTATACCTACTGGGAGTACTACAGGGGGCATTACAGTGAGCATCATAACTACTAGGGTTACTACAGGGGTCCATTATATTTATTTGGTGCACCATAGGGGCAATAATATATACTAGGGGGTATTCTAACTGCTGGGGTTCTACAGGGGAGCGTTATAATTACTGGACAATTTTTGGAAGCACTATAGGGGGCATAATATCTACTGGGGTACTAGAGGGGGTATTATAACCACTGGAGGCTCTACAAGGAGTTATTATAACTACTGTGGGCACTATGGGGGCCTTGTGGAGGGGCCTTATTACTACTGGGGGCACTTTGGGGAGCTTTATCATTACTGGGGGCACTGTGGGACATTAATACTCCAGCAGAAGTCCCAGGAGACTGCAATAGACAATAAAAAAAAAAAACTGTAAAGTCCATGATGTAATATTAGCACACAAAAGGCATCTTACTGATGCATAAGGACCTCTCCTGAAAACTCCTTCCTATGGTGACTTTTGTGGATATTCCTGCACAGAGAAGAGCTTGCTGCATATTCTGAATTTGGCCCAAGGCCCTACACACTGAGCCCCAGAGTAAGCTCCGGCAGCTGCTCCAAATCTAGCTGTACCACCCTGTAGAAAGGAATTCAGGTATCCATGTCCCAGGAGACCAGAGCTCATAATGAGAATATAAGATGCCGCCCTCCAGAGGGTCTTGGATAGTATGGAAATATTGCCGCATCTTCATTATAGATGTGCTACTCTTTAAATAATTCTGGAAATTAAGACAAAATAATCATTTCTTACAGTTCTTAGAAAATTTATGATAAATGAAACGATGGGAGTTTGAGGTTGCATGATAATAACGGGGTGAACATATTCCCTTACATCTAGGATTTAATATCTTGACTCCCAAAAACAGGTTGGCGAGACCAATACAATCCCATCTACAGGACTCTCCTGGTCTCTGCCACTCCATACCTAAGCATAAACGCACCCAGATGCTGAAGAAACTTTCAAGAGCTCTGCTTGCTGTCATTCTATAGAAACCTTCAGTTTCCAGTGAACAAAATCGATACCAATCATTAGAGTCTACAGATCCGAGCGTCCGTGTGATCCTCACATAACAGGATAGATTCCACTGGAGGTATTCAGTACAATGAGGGTTTGCACTATTACCTTGCAGCACTGGACGACATCTGCATGGGGTTAGTATGTTCTCCCCGTGTTTGGGTGGATTTCCTCTGCGTACTCCGGTTTCCTCTCACACTCCAAAGACAAACTGATAGAGAACTTGTTTTGTGAGCCCCATTGGGGAAAGCAAGAGATAATTAGAGAAGAGAAAGGTTTAGAAAAATTCAATTCTGCAGTTTTGCCAAAGTTTGACAAGAAATTCGATTTGTTACGAATTAATTGGTCACAAATCACTATAAGGCCTCAAGCACACGAACGGATTTTCATTCTGTGTCCGTTCCGTTTTTTGTTGCGGACCATATACGGAACCATTCATTTAAATGGGTCCGCAAAAAAAATGGAAGTTACTCCTTGTGCATTCCATTTCCGTATGTCCGTATTTCCGTTCTGCAAAAAAATAGAACATGTCCTATTATTGTCCGCATTACGGCCAAGGATAGGACTGTTCTGTGAAGGGCCAGCTATCCGTATTTTTTGAGGATCCGTTTTTTGCGGACCGCAAAATACATACGGTTGTGTGCATGTGGCCTAAATCACGTATGCCCAGGCCAATCTGCCTATGGGCTCATGCACACGCCGTATGTATTTTGCTGTCTGCAAAAAACGGATCCTCAAAAAATATGGAAGACGTCCTTGTGCATTCCGTATTTTGCGGAACGGAACAGCTGGACCCTAATAGAACAGTCCTATCTTTGTCCGTAATGCAGACAATAATAGGACATGTTCTATTTTTTTGGCAGAATGGAAATACGGAAATGGAATGCACACAGAGTAACTTCAGTTTTTTTTGCGGACCAATTGAAATGAATGGTTCTGCATACAGTCTGCAAATAAAACGGAACGGACACAGAAAGAAAATACGTTCGTGTACACGAGCCCTTAAAGTAACAGTGGCCTGTAATACTGACGCACAGTAACTCTACAGCTAACAGAATGGATTAGCTATGACTCTTGGTGCACTGCACACTTATGTACACAGCGATAAATTAGACCTGCCTGTAAGGCCTCTTGCACACGGCCGTTGCCCCCCCGTGGCCGTATTGCGGCCAGCATACAACAGGTCCATAATACACAGGGCACCGGCCGTGTGCATTCTGCATCACGGATGCGGACCCATTCACACTCCATGTGTATTCCATTTCTGTATGTCCGTATTTTCGTTCCGCAAAAAAAAAAAAATTGAACATGTCCTATTATTATTTATACAGACCTCAGATCAGACCCCAAAGCAGACTTGAAATTTATACAGACCTTAAAGGGAACCTGTCATCACCTTTATGCTGCCCATACTAATGGCTGCATAAAGTAGAGACAGGTAAGTTGATTTCAGCGGTCTGTCATTTATAAGTTAACAGTAAGTGGCTGCAGAGAACCAACATCACAATCATTGCAGACGGGGCCTGGAAAAGAGTCCCGGCCACCTGAGAAGAGTCATGGTTATTGATGAAGTCCTGCTCTCTGCCCACCTGCTGATGGCTGACAGTCTTCTACATAGTTTTCTCCCTTTCTCTCTAGCAGATGGGCGAGAGAGCAGGAGATTATAAATAACCAGGACTCTTCTCAGGTAGATGTGACTCTTTTTAAGCCCTGGGCTGCAATGATTATGATGCTGGTTCTCAGCAGTCACTTAGGCTGGGTTCACACCTGAGCGTTTTACAGCGCGTTCCTACGCGCTGTAAAACGCTCAACAGGCAAGAACCAATGATTCCCTATGGGAATGGTTCTCACCTGAGCGTTTTACAGCGCGTACGATCGCGCTGTAAAACGCCCGACGCCCCAAGAAGTACAGGAGCTTCTTTGGGGCGTCTTGTCGCACGTTCCCGTACATAGACTTCAGCGGGAACGCGCGACAATGGGCGTTCGCTTGTCTCTGTATGCGCGATTGCAAACACCCATACAATCGCGCATACAGAGCGCTCCATCACGAACGCTCAGGTCTGAACCCAGTGTTACTATTAGCTCATGAGCGACACACCACTGACATCAGCATTTCTGTCACTATTTTATGCTGCCCTCAGTGAGGTCAGCATAACTTTGATGACAGGTTCCCTTTAAGGCCCCTTTCACACGGGCGAGTATTCCGCGCGGATGCGATGCGTGAGGTGAACGCATTGCACCCGCACTGAATCCGAACCTATTCATTTCTGTGGGGCTGTTCACATGAGCGGTGATTTTCACGCATCACTTATGCATTGCGTGAAAATCGCAGCATGTTCTATATTCTGCGTTTTTCACGTAACGCAGGCCCCATAAAAACGAATGGGGTTGCGTGAAAATCGCAAGCATCCGCAAACAAGTGCGGATGCGGTGCGATTTTCACGCATGGTTGCTAGAAGACAATCGGGATGAAGACCCGATCATTATTATTTTCCCTTATAACATGGTTATAAGGGAAAATAATAGCATTCTGAATACAGAATGCATAGTACAATAGGGCTGGAGGGGTTAAAAATAAATAAATAAAAAATTAACTCACCTTAATCCACTTGATCGCGCAGCCGGCATCTCTTCTGTCTTCTTCTTTGCTGTGTGCAGGAACAGGACCTGTGGTGACGTCACTGCGGTCATCACATGGTCCATTACATGATCCATCACCATGGTAAAAGATCATGTGATGGACCATGTGATGACCGGAGTGACGTCACCACAGGTCCTGTTACTGCACACAGCTAAGATGAAGACAGAAGAGATGCCGGGCTTCGCGATCAAGTGGACTAAGGTGAGTTAAATTATTATTATTATTTTTTTAACCCCGCCAGCGCTATTGTACTATGCATTCTGTATTCAGAATGCTATTATTTTCCCTTATAACCATGTTATAAGGGAAAATAATACAATCTACAGAACACCGATTCCAAGCCCGAACTTCTGTGAAGAAGTTCGAGTTTGGGTACCAAACATGCGCGATTTTTCTCACGCGTGTGCAAAACGCATTACAATGTTTTGCACTCACGCGGAAAAATTGCGCGTGTTCCTATAGTTATGCCCATGTGGGCAGAGTTCTGCCAGGTTGAGGGTGTTATGTCAGTATTAACACGCAGGGGTGCACCACCAAAGAGGCCAGGTGCATCTCCTAACGATATACCCCCATTGTCTGTGATGAGACAACCCCTTTAAGGCCTCTTGCACGCGATCGTATGGCTTTTTCAGTATTTTGCAATCTGCCTGGCGATGCGGAGCCAAACGGATCCGTCCTAACTTACAATGCAAGTCAATGGGGACGGATCCGTTTACATTGAAACAATATGGTGCAATTGTAAACGGATCCGTCCCCCATTGACTTTCAATGTAAGTCAGGACAAATCCGTTTGACTTACACTTAGACTTAGATTTTTATTTGACAGAGTAATGTAGACAGATCCGTTCTGAACGGATACCAGCGTTTGCATTATAGGTGCGGATCCGTCTGTGCAGATACCAGACGGATCCGCCCCATAAACGCAGGTGTGAAAGTAGCCTAACACGACTGTTGCCCCTCCGTATCTTGGTGCGCTTCGCAATGCACTGGCACCGGCCGTGGGGCTGCCGCTTGCGGATCTTGACCCCATTCACTTGAATGGGGTCCGCAATCCGTCCGTTCCGCAAAAAGATAGAGCAAGCTCTATCTTTTTGCGTTGTGGAGGAAAGGAACGGAACCCACGTAAGCACTCCGTAGTGCTTCTGTAGGGTTCTGTTCTGCGCCGCATCTCCAGATTTGCGGAGCCATTCAAGTGAATGGGTCAGCATCCATGATGCGGAATGCACACGGCCAGACCCGCAATACGGCAACGGAGGGGCAACGGCCGTGTGAATGAGCCCTTAATCAAACCCCAAATTTACACAGACCCCAGAGCACTCACAGGCCGCAGATAACCGCCCCAGGTGCCCCATGCGGCCTGTGAGCGGCGTGTCGGAGAACCCTGCTTTAAAACTATATGGATGGAATATTGTTCATCGTGGAGGGTGCACTGACTGTAAAGCTGCCGCCTAGTGAGGAGCACCTACCCTGCACCCTTAGGTGCCTGGGTTTCTAGTGTTTACAAGCTCCTATCAGCTGCGGCATCATTTCATACAGCCACCCTTACACACACTCCTCCCTTCGGCGGCCTCATTCATCGTTCGCGCCCCCCCCCTCCCATAGACATACTTTACAGCCCCATAAGTTGGTCCCTCGGCTCTTTCATCTTTCTCGGAAGTCCTTTCATCAATATTTGCACTGCAAATCCTTGACCTTGCGCAGATAAAACTAAGAGTGAAACCGCTCTCAGGAAAAGAAATCTGACAAAAGTAATTACATTGGTAAGAACGGCCGCCCTTAACCATTTCATTGACCGCTCTACCAAGTGCCTGGGATAAGTGTTCCTCGAAGGAACATCGGCGATGCGAGAGTTAATTCTGTACCATACAGCGGGTGATTGATATAGTAACTCTGATAATCCTGCCCAACCAGAAAGACACGCTGGGAGTTGTAGTGCTGAGTCCCTGAGCGTAATGATAAACCAGCCAGATTGGAATTTGAGATGAGTTACTAGAAATGTTATATGGGCGGCCAGGGGTGTAACTATATTTTATAGGGCCCCATAATAGCAAAATAAGACGGGGCCCCAACCACCTACTAATAATTCAAGGCCATGCAGGGGTGCAGCACCAATGAGGCCAGGTGAAGCCTCAGACAGCACCAGGTAGGGGCAAGAGGGGGGCAGCAGAAGGGCCATGGGCAATGAGTGCTTTCATTGTGGCAAAGGGGTTAGGTTAAGAAATTGGCATGGGGGGGGGGGGGCGCCTTTTCAGTTTTCACCTCAGTAGGGGCTGAATTGCCACGTCAATTTTTGCTTTGGAGACTACTAAAGGAAAGGAGGGCACTAGCTCAGGTGGGCATTAGCCTATTAAAGGCCATTCCTGAGGATTCACAAAGTTGCAAGAAATATTGGACTCACGGTGCATTAGGTGCAAACTTCACTTAAAGGGGTTGTCTCATCACAGACAATGGGGGCATATCGCTAGGATATGCCCCCATTGTTTTATAGGTGTGGGTCCCAGCGGTGGGAGCCCCGCAAAGTGGTGGCTGGAGGACTTCGGTCCGGCCACCGCCAAGCAGGCTCCCTATAGAAGTGAATGGAAGCGCGCCGCGCATGACTTGCCACCGCTCCCATTCACTTCTATGCGCCCGACGGAAATATCTGAGCCACTGCTCGGCTGTTTTCGGCGACCCCACAGAAAATGAATGGAGGGCGGCTGCGCATGTGCAGTGCGTCCTCCACCACTTTTGGGGCTCCGTTCTCGTAATAGGTGCATCTCCTAGCGATATGCCCCCATTGTCTGTGCCTCTTGCACACGAACGTATGGCTTTTTCAGTATTTTGCAATCCGCAAAAAATACGGATGACGTCCGTGTGCATTCCGTTTTGCAGAACGGAACAGCTGGCCCCTGATAGAACAGTACTATTCATGTCCGTTATTCCCACAATAATAAGACACATTATATCTTTTAACGGAGCAGAAAAACGGAAATACGGAAAAGGAAGGCATACAGAGTACCTTCCGTTTTTTTTTTAGCAGATGCATTGAAATGAATGGTTCTGTATACGGAACGCAAAAAACGGAAACGTAAACGGAAAAAAAAATAAAGTTTGTGTGCAAGAGGCCTAAAGGGGTTATCTAGGATTTTAATATCGATGAGCTATCCTCAGGATAGGTCATCGGTGGGGTCCGCTGATCAGCGATTTGAAGACGCCGCAGCGGTCTGTGAGTGCTTAGGCTTCTTCCTAGCTCCATTGACTTCGATTGGTTCTGAAAATGCTTTTATTTGTTGTTTGTTTTTTACCATTTGCGTTTTTGTGGTTCATAAAAAAAAAAAACGTAAATGCTTTCTACGGCGTTTATTCGAGTGAATGAAAAGTCACGAGTGTAGGAGCCCGTTTAGACTATGACGCCTTCGCTTATGGTCCAGGATACACAACGTGACCTCAGAGCTGTAATATATAACGCAGCGGTACAGAATGTATAAAAAAGTTACAAGGAATTACCAAGTAAACGGCTGACGGGATGCATTGCTGTTGAGTATAATCTTCATACGGCCAAAGGTTAACTAAAAAAAAATTGACCTGGAGCGGCAAAAAGTGCTAGAGTCTAATCCCTATGGCAATCTGACAGGGCGGCTATAAATGGTGCAAAGCATCAGCTCTGTAATAACAGCAGTGTGACAACATCTGGGGGCCGCACATGGAGCATCAGGTCTCTCGGGGAGATGTTATTGCCTACAGAAGGTAGCAATCAGGAGCTGGGATGGCCGCGGTCAGGGGTCAGTGGAGGGGGCAGCCCCCAGCTACTCCTGCTGTCCTGTCACTGGGGCTACAGGCAAAGCAAACAGAGGGAAAAACGCCAATCACAAACAGACTGTGACCTCCTCTGGTCAACACAAGCGTCCGGTGCCCGGCCGCCGATGGGGCAGATCAGGGGTCTGGACAATTGTGAGGAAGAGGAAATGGGGACAACTCATTCGGAAGAAATAGAGGACGCGAGTCGTCGTTTAGTCATTTTCCAATCACATCAGCCTTAGAGGGCCAGGACCGGTTCACCTAGGGCCATATTTACACTGTCGGAATTTGCTGCGCGGTTTCCAAGCCTCAATCCTCATCCTATCTGCTGACATTCTGCATGAGGGGCAGCACCGCAGACCCCATCATATGCGGCAGAAATAACTGCATGGAAGGATTGCTGCGCTGGGGATTTTAATGGGATTTTAATGTTGGCAGCCTACTCCATACTGAAAAGCTGAGGTGTGCTCCTCCGGTGGATCCGCCGAATCTGAGTGTCAGCCTGAGATCTCTGCCGAGGATTCGCTGAAAACTGTGTCAGATTTGTCTATGGCAAACCTTGCAGTCATCAGCATTCAGGGGGGGGGGGGGGGGGGGGCATGCTTTCCTGGAATCAGTGTCATTTTATCTGAATGAGGTTGAGCTGCAGTACCTAATATGGGCCACGGACAAGAGGGGCGCTGCTCCTGAAAAAAAGACACCTTTTCTCTCAGGCAATATTTAAACATCATCATCTGCTTTGGTGCTGTCTGCAGTGTGCTTCAACTGCATGTCCATACAGTAGATAGATAATAGATAGATAATAGATAGATAGATAATAGATATGAGATAGATAGATAATAGATAGATAAATAGATAGATAGATAGATAGATAGATAATAGATACATATGATAGATAATAGATAGATATGAGATAGATAGATAGATAATAGATAGATAGCTAATAGATAGATAATAGATATGAGATAGATATATAGATAGATAGATAGATAATATATAGATATGATAGATAATAGATAGATAATAGATAGATAGATAGATAGATATGATAGATAATAGATAGATAATAGATAGATAATAGATAGATAGATAATAGATAGATAGATAATAGATAGATAATATATAGATATGATAGATAATAGATAGATAATAGATAGATAGATAGATAATAGATAGATAGATAATAGATAGATAATAGATAGATAGATAGATAGATATGATAGATAATAGATAGATAATAGATAGATATGATAGATAATAGATAGATAGATAATAGATAGATAGATAGATAGATAGATAATAGATAGATAGATAATAGATAGATAGATAATAGATAGATAGATGATAGATAGATAGATAGATAGATAGATGATAGATAGATATAAGATAGACAGATAAATGATAGATAATAAATAGATGAATAGATAGATAATAGATAGATATGAGATAGATGATAGATAATAGATAGATAGATAATAGATAGATAGATAGGAGATATAATAGATAGATAGATAATAGATAGATAATAGATAGATAGATAGATAATAGATAGATAGATAATAGATAGATAGATAATAGATAGATAATAGATAGATATGATAGATAATAGATAGATAGATAATAGATAGATAGATAGATAGATAATAGATAGATAGATAATAGATAGATAGATAATAGATAGATAGATGATAGATAGATAGATAGATAGATAGATGATAGATAGATATAAGATAGACAGATAAATGATAGATAATAAATAGATGAATAGATAGATAATAGATAGATATGAGATAGATGATAGATAATAGATAGATAGATAATAGATAGATAGATAATAGATAGATATAATAGATAGATAGATAATAGATAGATAATAGATAGATAGATAGATAGATAGATAGATAGATATGAGATAAATAATAGATAGATAATAGATAGATAGATAGATATGAGATAGATAGATAGATAGATAGATAGATAGATAGATAGATAGATATCACAGTCTATAGGCTTACCATTTCTAGACATCTTGCAGCTTGTATGGGTCTCCTTTAAGAGAAATCATTTTGGCGGGAAGGATACAGGTTAATATATAACCCGTAACCTAGAAGTCGCCTGTCAGTATTATCTTGTCAAATTACAGGCCAATAAAAACTGCAGTGCGCTCAGCTCCACAGAGGGCATGCCAGATGCCGGCAGTGCCCCTCTCCACAGCAGGGTTGGCATGTTGCCGCTCCTGAATTATCATCATTCACTATCAAAGGGAAGATGCAACAAAGCAAAACATATCTGATATTAGGAAGATCAATACAAGGTAAACATACCCTTCAAATGTCCCGCCATCCCAGCATTACCACTTCTCTCCCCATCACTCCTGCAATGATGGTGTCACGTTTATCAGTCACATTACCACTGCAGCCAATCAGTGGCCTCAGAAGCCACTTGCCGTTTGCTGAGGCCAGTGACTGGCTGCAGTGGTCACATGAACATGAATATGATGTGGAGTCCAGGACCAGTGGAGTCCAGAGAGCCGGGACATTTATAGAGAGAGCAATGGTTTTCTTTTTATTTTATAAGATTTCCTGCTCTTTGCCATTTCTTTTTTAATCTTGAACTCTGACACTTTGAAGCTGTCTTAAAATGTCCTGTTTTCCAACACTGCGAAGTGGATTTGTTGCTACCAAAGCCAAGTGACAACCAATGGGGCAAGTATAATAGTGGCCATACTGGTTGTCACCCGAAAAATAAAATGCAAACAACTTGGTAAAAGAGCACTCCCCCCCCCCCCCCCCCAGGACTTATGTTAATGATGATATTTGGAATTACCAGTGAAAGTCCTGCTATATACACAGTGGATCTTAAAGGGACACTTCAGTCAGACAGGGGTATCCTTTTAAACTCAATATTCATAGAAAAAAAAATTATTATGAATTTTTGGCTGTTTCTCTTGCATTTCGGCATTGCTATACCATTGGTAATTGAAACACAAAATCTTTTCCTTCTGTAGCAGTCAGCACAGAGAGATAAAACTACTATTTACATAGGGAACCCATTGTTTACTGCTGCTGTGAGGGGAAAATGTTATCTGCTGGTATAATAGTAGGTGTAGAATTGGGATAACAGTATGATGGTTCTATTGTTCTCATGACAGGCCAAGATAAAGATTTCCACAGAAGAGCGTTGCACTTATCAGTGTAATGTGTGTGTAATGGGCAATGAGTGTAGATCCACTGTGCCAACTTACCAGTTTGACATTAGGTTAAACCTAAGAGCGTTGTCCTGGTGGTTCCCTGGTATTAACCCCTATACAGAGATCTGGCCTTGGCTGCAGAGAACCAACCAGGCCACTACCTCCTGCAGTAGTTCTGGTGATGTTTGCACCTGTCTCATGAGGGTCAGGGACGACTGTTCAAAGCACCTAGAGATCAGGCAAAACTCATAGTCAGAGAACTTGCTGAGGTCGGGGCAAATTGAGTCTGTGTGAATCTGTAGAACAGGTCTGAGATATGGGCAGGTGGCAATAGGTCAGAATGAAGAACAAGCTATGGTCAGGGCGGGCAGCGGAGAATCAGAATCGTCAGGCAGGCTAAGGGTTCAGTAAACGGTCAAACTGTCTTCACACTACACCTTAGAGACCTAAGCTCAGACACCCTCTCCCAGGAACATCCAGCCATTGGATAAAGAAACATTTAGCTGTGCGCTGGTCCTTTGGGAGGCTGCGCGACCCAAAAACAGGCCAGGTGGCCTAAGAAGACACACACAGTCCACAACCTGAAGAACTAAGAAGGACGCCGGCAGCCAGGAGCACCATTGGCAGAAGAGCGGAACACACTGGGGAAGCGGAGGTGAGTAGTGTGGCATCGGTGTCTGCAGGAGAGACCAGGGCAGTGGCGGGCACTGAACGCCGGAGTGACAGTGTAATTCTCTAATTGAGTCACTCATCTCCCTTCCCTCTATGGCCTTGGCCACTCACGTGTCAAACTGGTGGTAGGACACAGCAACTAGATAGTTTCCTGATCTGGTGGGTGTCGATGGTGAGGCTATTAGTTGGCTTACTTTGCAATACAATTGGCTGCAAAAATTGTCGCTCAGTTTTGCCACAAATTGTCGCATCTTAGGCCATGCCCCTTGGTGAGCCGGTGCGGTTGATTTCTTTTTGTCACATTTAATTTGCAAATAAGTCTAAACTTGATGGACCAAATTGAGCCAAATTGGCATATGACAAGTAAATGTGGGCCAGTCTTTGTAGCAGCTCTCCGCTCTAGTGATGTTATGATTGCAAACTTACTAGTTTGACATTGGGTTAAACCTAAGAGCGTTGTCCTGGTGGTTCCCTAGTATTAACCCATATACAGAGATCTGGCCTTCGCTGCAGAGAACCAACCAGGCCACTACCTCCTGCAGTAGTTCTGGTGATGTTAGCACCTGTCTTATGAGGGTCAGGGACGGCTGTTCAAAGCACCAAGAGATCAAGCAAAACTCGTAGTCAGAGAACTAGCTGAGGTCGGGGCAAACAGAGTTCGTGTGAATCTGTAGAACAGGTCTGAGATATGGGCAGGTGGCTATGGGTCAGAATGAAGAACAAGCTTTGGTCAGGGCGGGCAGCGGAGAATCAGAATCGTCAGGCAGGCTAAGGGTTCAGTAAACGGTCAAACTAACCTCACACTACACCTTAGAGACCTAAGCTCAGACACCCTCTCCCAGGTACATCCAGCCATTGGATAAATAAACATTTAGCTGTGCGCTGGTCCTTTGAGAGGCTGCGCGACCCAAAAACAGGCCAGGTGGCCTAAGAAGACACACACAGGCCACAACCTGCAGAACTAAGAAGGACGCCAGAAGCACCATTGGCAAAAGAGCGGAACACAACAGGGAAGCGGAGCTGAGTAGTGTGGCATCGGTGTCTACAGGAGAGACCAGGGCAGTGGCGGGCACTGAACGCCGGAGTGACAGTGTAATTCTCTAATTGAGTCACTCATCTCCCTTCCCTCTATGGCCTTGACCACTCACGTGTCAAACTGGTGGTAGGACACAGCAACTAGATAGTTTCCTGATCTGGTGGGTGTCGATGGTGAGGCTATTAGTTGGCTTACTTTGCAATACAATTGGCTGCAAAAATTGTCACTCAGTTTTGCCATAAATTGTCGCATCTTAGGCCATGCCCCTTGGTGAGCGGGTGCAGTTGATTTCTTTTTGTCACATTTAATTTGCAAATATGTCTAAACTTGATAGACCAAATTGGCATATGACAAGTAAATGTGGGCCAGTCTTTGTAGCAGCTCTCCGCTCTAGTGATGTTATGATTGCAAACAACCCCCCAATTGGAGAGTGGTTTTCCAGTGTTATAACTGGTCTTATATAATATCAGATGTTAGATTTAAACTGGCCATAGGCGGCCAGATGTCTCCCCAACATTTTCTGTCAACCACATCTTCTCAGCTTCGGAAGCCCTGCTGTGATGGAAATGAATGGAGGAACCTATGATGCCCCAGAGGCAGCTATGCCGAATCATAAGTGTTCTGTGGCGTAAACATTTTTTTAAATGGATGGCTCTGCATGGAAAAGTGCAGTAAATTCCATTCCAGTGTATTCCATTCAGTAATGGAACTCCCTATGCTTTTCAGGCCTCTGTATAATGGGGGCCTATTTGTCTGTTTAAAGGGGCTCTCCAGGAACCGCTTTTGATAGGGTGTCTTAACGGTGTCCCTGCACTGCAGCAAAGTCTGAATGACAGTAGTAGCAGATCACTTTGCTGACTCCTATGCTTTGCCATGCAGTTTCTAAGTTCCCCTTTATCTTCCTCTCTTTATCTCCTTCTGTAGATCTTCCAGAGATCTGTTAGTCTCTGAAGCTTTCGTGGGCCTGAGAAGAGGGAGCATAAGCCACTGCTTCCTTTCTCTCTGAACGATCCCTACAACTCTCTCACACTATGGGTGGAGCCAGCCACCACCTAGCAAAGTTACAAGGGGCGAGCCAGGGTTGTTAACCTTGGCTGTGCCATCCATCCATAGAAATGGTGGTTGCAATACATAACATATAACAATACATAACGTTACAACACAGTTGCAGATAGCCCCCTGCTCTTGGGTACTGCACATATATTCGCTGCAAACTTTGCCAGTGCATATGTTAAACGCACACGGCAAACACAGCAGGAAAAGACACAGATGTAGAGAATATAGAGTGAATAATAACTAGAAGATCAATGTCATATCAGAACTGACAAGTACTTTGTACCTACATACTATGGGAGAAAGGCCAACAGTCCAGGATATTGCTCTTGCAAAAAAATGGCCGCCTGTGACTGTTCATAGCCCAGTCAGACAGGAAGCATGGTTTTCTAGCACTAATGCTCTTCGTTGCCATCCTATCAGTCTTGTAAATGCAGATAAGTGAACCTGACACTGGAAGATAATGGAGGCCACGAGCCGCTTCTGGATTTCTGTTATCTTGTTACAGGTGCCCGACACCGACAAAAAAATGGTGCCCAATATAGACAGTATGAGGTACATGAGAATAGAGCACTGTCACAAAAATAGATTTTCAGATTTTTTGCAAATTATTCAACTTACTAAGAGACTTAGGCTCTGTTCACATCTGTAGCAGCAGTAGATAATGAAGGAAATAACAGCGCTATTTTTCCCATCAATACAATGGACACCTTGATGGACCCTGAAGAACCGCATCGTAAGTCAATGGGTCTGACTGGCTAGTTTGGTTGGCTTACTGTACGCTAGAAATGTGTAGCAACATTTTGGTGCTCAATGTGGCTACTTAAAGGGGTTGTCTCATCTTAGACACTGGTGGCATATCGCTAGGATGCCACCTCTGGGACCTACTCTTATCTCAAGAACGAGAGTGCACCTCACAAGCATGGCCACCCTCCTTTCACCGCTATAGAAGTTCCAAAAATAGCTGAGTGCCGGATGGACTATTTCCGGCAGTCCCGTTGCACCGAATGGATCGGTGGCTGTGCACGCTCAGTAAGCTCTCCATTCACCGTTGTGGGACTTGCAAAAATACCCAAGTGCGCTAGCTCAGATATTTTTGGAGCTCACATAGAAGTGTATGGCGAGCATACTGCGCATGCAGCTGTATGTGCTTCCTCTGAAGATGGGAGTGGGTGCCAGAGGTGGGATGCCACCAATGTATCAGATGACAAAACCCCTTTAAGAAGGAGCCTTTGTAATAAATCGGATTAGACTGTAGACTGAAAAATCCATAGGTATTTCCTGAGACAAATGGCGTTCAACAGTAGTGTTGAGCGAATCGAGGGCCGCGAAGTGGACCATGATCCGAATTTCAGGGAAAACTGAAATGGTGTCAAAAACAAACAAAAAATAAATAAATCACACTTACCTTATCAATTTGCTCGCGACGGCTGGCTGCCGCCATCTTGCTTGACGATCTCGCACGAAATCCCGTGCATGGTGACATATGACGTCAGAACACCAGCCGTCGTGATGACGTCAGAACACCAGCCGTCGTGATGACGTCATCATGGGCAGCCTAAGATTTTGTGCCAGATCTTCAATCCAGATGGCGGTGGCGGTCAGATGCCACAATCGGCTATGAACGCGGCATCTGAGGGGTACAATGACGGGGGCAGCGCAATCGCCGCTCCCTGTCATTGCACTCACTACTTACAAAAAATTGAGCTTTGTGACGAAGTAATTAATCACTAGGCAAATATTATTTTTTTATTCTGCGAAGCATCCGAATCGAATTTTGGAATACTTTGCTCATCTCTATTCAACATCTTTGAAAATTTGCTGCAAACAGAACAAGCACCACCCAGGGCCAGCGCGTAGAGCGCACTCTTGCTTGAGGCGCCGGCCCGCGGTGCCGCCTCCTGGCTAATTTATTCACTTCACTTGCCTCTATGTAATCTTGCACAGGCGCACTGGCAGAGACATCGTCGAGCGAAGTGCGCATGCGCCGTCTTCCAGCGCACCTCGTTCGATGATGCCTCTGCCAGTGCGTCTGTGCGAGATTACACAGAGGCAAGTGAAGTGAATAAATTAGCTTGGAGGCGGAGATGGGTGGTGAGGGGATCTGTGGATGACACTTGTGGGGGATCTGTGGATGACACTTGTGGGGATCTGTGGATGACACTTGTGGGGGATCTGTGGGTGACACTGATAGGGGATCTGTGGGTGACACTTGTGGGGGATCTGTGGGTGACACTGATGGGGGATCTGTGGGTGACACTGATGGGGGATCTGTGGGTGACACTTGTGGGGGGATCTGTGGGTGACACTGATAGGGGATCTGTGGGTGACACTTGTGGGGGATCTGTGGGTGACACTGATGGGGGATCTGTGGGTGACACTTGTGGGGATCTGTGGATTACACTTGTGGGGATCTGTGGGTGACACTTATGGGGGATATGTGGGTGACACTTATGGGGATCTGTGGGTGACACTGATGGGGATCTGTGGGTGACACTGATGGGGGATCTTTGGGTGACATTTGTAGGGATCTGTGGATGACACTGATAGGGGATCTGTGGGTGACACTTGTGGGGGATCTGTGGGTGACACTTGTGGGGATCTGTGGGTGACACTGATAAGGGATCTGTGGGTGACACTGATAGGGGATCTGTGGGTGACACTTGTGGGGATCTGTGGGTGACACTGATAGGGGATCTGTGGGTGACACTTGTGGGGATCTGTGGGTGACACTTGTGGGGGATCTGTGGGTGACACTTGTGGGGGATCTGTGGGTGACACTTGTGAGGATCTGTGGGTGACACTTGTGGGGATCTGTGGGTGACACTTGAGGGGATCTGTGGGTGACACTTGTGGGGATCTGTGGGTGACACTTGTGGGGATCTGTGGGTGACACTGATAGGGGATCTGTGGGTGACATGGTATGTAGCTGGAGGGAGAAAACGTGGCCTTACCACAAAGAAGGGTACAATCTGTATAAATAGGTGGATGACAAAAAGGGGGCGGGTCAAAGGGCGTGGCCAATAGATGGAGTCAAGGGGGCGGCAAAATTAGCTTTTGCCTAGGGTGGCAAAAATCCTTGCACCAGTCCTGGCACCACCCATGACAGAAATGAGAGCAAAATATAGCCTGCTATTAATACGTGTATGTCTAATACATATAATGCATTTGCGCTTTCAGCTTATTACGTGTAGAAAACCAGTCCTGATCACCTACCCCCACAGGCGCATGGCTCGTTACAATGTGTCAGAGCGCCCTTTTGAAAGGGTATGCACATAAGGATTTTTTTTTTTTCCTGCGCGGATTTTCGCGTGGATTCCGCTTGCAAAATCTGTGCAGAATATGCAAGCGAAACACCTTCCATTGATTTCAATGGGCACAAAAGAAGCAACAGGTTCATTCTTAGGGCTCATGCACACAAACGTATTTTCCTTCCGTGTCGGTTCTGTATTTTTTTTTTGCGGACCGTATGCGGAACCATTCATTTTCAAAAAAACTCTGTGTGCATTCCGTTTCTGTATGTCCGTATTTCTGTTCCGTAAAAAAAATAGAACATGTCCTATTATTGTCTGGATTACAGACGAGGATAGTACTGTTCTATTAGGGGTCAGCTGTTCCGTTCTGCAAAATACGGAATGCACTCGGACGCCATCCGTATTTTTTGCGGATCGCGAAATACACACGGTCGCGTGCATGAGCCCTTAGTGTGGATTCCACATCGAATCCAAATCCAAACTTCCCATTGAAATGGGCAGGATCAAAAACTGCGTAAAAAATAAATAAAAAATTATGGAATTTTGAAATGGTTTCCGCCTCTTTTTTATTTTATTTTTTCCCAGCAACGAAAAAAAAAAACTCAGTGTGAACCTACCCCAAGGCTTCAGATGAGCGATAGTCACATCTGGCTGCTGTCGGACTGATCGCTGACCCAATTCAGGCGCGTGATCTTCCGTACAGGCCGTCTTGCTTAGGTTTTACTGCGCAGCGCTGTCTTCCCCGGAGCTGAGAATTTGGCATTTGTAAACCTACGACGCCCCTACTAGACACCTCAACGTGGCACAAGAACCAAGGGGCTATGTCACCAATTGACCCCTGCAGCCAGACGGTGGCCAGCTCTAACGTATTTCGATTTCCTTTCGTGAAAACACTGCTGTAACCCATAGCGGTCATGCCCTGCGGTGATCCGTGCACCTGGGATGGAGGTTTATCTACGCTTGCCAGACTATCAATGGTTGGAATGCAGTATCAAACAGGCCCGGCTACACTGTAGCCATACAAAGTGCTGTACGCTGCATTTTTGCATGCTTAGGGATTAGGCAGAAATGTTACAGTAATGAACTGTGATAGAGCAGCAGGTATCAGCGCTAAAGCCCACGTCAGTCACAGGTGAATGAGGGCCCTGCACACCCTAGCCATAAGTGTAATGCACTCCGCGGGGATTAGGCTGCTGCCACACACACATAGACTCCCCCCATAAGGCAGCATGTACTTCTGGTATAGTATGCTTCCCCTATAGGAGAGGACCCCGTCCGAAAATCTCTGCTGACAACTACATAACAGCCCTTAGACAACTATACACCCAGGGGGGACCTACTGACAGGTATGTTATGCTTCCCCTAATTACGCTGCCAATTTAGGGCTGTGAGAAGGGCGTGCGGGACCAGCTTTTAAGCTGACTCTGAAAGGTGGGAGCAAAGGTGGAGGACGCCTGGGGCCACTTTACATATGGCGGTATTACAAACGTGCTGTAGTCATTTTCTCTCCTGCATTTGTAATACAGATGGGCAGACGGAGAGCGCATTGCTGTAGTAAGCTGAGAGAGTCTCCCAAATGTGCAAAAGTTAAAGGGGCATTTTCAAAGCAGCTCCTGGATCTGAATACTTTTGTAATTGCATTTGATTAAAAATTTTGTATATCCACTGAGTTATTCAATAAAATGTATCTGTATAGCGCCACCTGCTGTTTGTTTTTTTCCTTATTACTATGTCCAGCTCAGTAACATTGCTGAGGCAGTCGCGCATGCTCAGTTCCATCTTTCAACTGCTACCAGCCGGATCTGATGTTAGAAGCTACAGTGAGTGAGCTGCAACAGGAAGGACATGCTCACTGAGCTGTGATAAGGAGAGAGCTGCAGCAGGTAGGACATGCTCACTGAGCTGTGATAAGGAGAGAGCTGCAGCAGGAAGGACACGCTCACTGAGCTGTGATAAGGAGAGAGCTGCAGCAAGTAGGACATGCTCACTGAGCTGTGATAAGGAGAGAGCTGCAGCAGGAAGGACACGCCCACTGAGCTGTGATAAGGAGAGAGCTGCAGCAGGTAGGACATGCCCCCTGAGCTGTGATAAGGAGAGAGCTGCAGCAGGAAGGACATGCCCACTGAGCTGTGATAAGGAGAGAGCTGCAGCAGGAAGGACATGCCCCCTGAGCTGTGATAAGGAGAGAGCTGCAGCAGGAAGGACATGCCCACTGAGCTGTGATAAGGAGAGAGCTGCAGCAGGAAGGACATGCCCCCTGAGCTGTGATAAGGAGAGAGCTGCAGCAGGAAGGACATGCCCACTGAGCTGTGATAAGGAGAGAGCTGCAGCAGGTAGGACATGCTCACTGAGCTGTGATAAGGAGAGAGCTGCAGCAGGAAGGACATGCTCACTGAGCTGTGATAAGGAGAGAGCTGCAGCAGGTAGGACATGCCCCCTGAGCTGTGATAAGGAGAGAGCTGCAGCAGGAAGGACATGCCCACTGAGCTGTGATAAGGAGAGAGCTGCAGCAGGAAGGACATGCCCCCTGAGCTGTGATAAGGAGAGAGCTGCAGCAGGAAGGACATGCCCACTGAGCTGTGATAAGGAGAGAGCTGCAGCAGGAAGGACATGCCCCCTGAGCTGTGATAAGGAGAGAGCTGCAGCAGGAAGGACATGCCCACTGAGCTGTGATAAGGAGAGAGCTGCAGCAGGAACGACATGCCCACTGAGCTGTGATAAGGAGAAAGCTGCAGCAGGAAGGATATGCCCCCCTGCCTTCAGCGGGCAACCTGTCACAGTTAACCCCCGCCGCGCCGCAATGTCTGTTTAAAGTTAGGACGTACCAGTACGCCCTGGGTCCTTAAGGACTCGGGAAACAGGGCGCACCGGTACGCCCTAAGTCCCTAAGGGGTTAAAGGGGTTCTCCGGGAAATAAGGAACTGAAAATACTTAAATATTACTTTATTATAAATATAATCCCAAATACCTTTCATTAGTTATAATGGCTTATTTTGTCTGCAGAGCAATGATTAGGAGAAACAAAATGGCCGCTGTCCTATTAGTACACACAAAACCTGTCCTGATCACACAGGAGGACAAGTTACTTCACAACACTGAGCTAAAGAGGTGCCTCATCCTCCTCTCTGCTCTACTTGTCAGGGATTATGATTTGGAATATAGCTGATCAGATCTTCAGCTGAATCTCTGTAGGAATGGAGCTCATGAGGAGACATGAAGTGCAGAGAGGAAAGACAGGACAGACTGTGGTGATGTGGGGCTGTGGTAATCAGTGGCGTAACTAGAGTGTTATGGGCCCCAGTGTAAACTTTGGATTGGGCCCCCCCCCCCTTCCAATTCATACAAAGAGGGGTAATTTTTTTTTTTACACTAAGCCTAATGCATGGCTACACTCACCCAGTCCTAACTAATAAAATCTGATCCTTCCTCATCCAGGGTGTCCCTGGCGTTTGCGTGATGTCCACTGGATCCGGAATAAGGTCCCTGTAGTGATAGAAAGAAAAAAAAAGAATAATCACATAAGGAAGGGATGGTGACTGCCTCTGTGAAATCACCAGCAGGGGGCGCTGTGCTGGTCCTGTAAGACTGAGCCATGCCAATGTATAGCAGGGTAATCTAGGACATTTCCCCTAAGTGCTACCACACAGTACTAATGCCCACTTGTGGCCCCTCACAGTAATTAAACCCACCTTGTGGCCCCTTCACAAAAGTTATGTCCTCCTTGTGGCCCCTCACAGCAGGTATACCCACTTTTGTTCCTGTCACAGTAGTTATGCCCACTTTTTTGTCCCCTCGCAGTAGTTATACAAGATATGTTCCCCCTCACAGTAGTTATGCCCAGATATGTACCCCCTCACAGTATTAATGCCCAGATATGTGCCCCCTCACAGTAGTTATGGCCAGATATGTGCCCCCTCACAGTAGATATGCCCAGATATGTGCCCCCTCATAGTAGTTATGCCAATTATGTACCCCCTCACAGTAGTAATGCCCAGATATGTGCCCCCTCAAAGTAGTTATGGCCAGATATGTGCCCCCCTCACAGTAGATATGCCCAGATATGTGCTCCTTATAGTAGTTATGCCAGATATGTGCCCCCTCACAGTAGTTATGGCCAGATATGTGCCCACTCACAGTAGTTATGCCAAATATGTACCACCTCACAGTAGTAATGCCCAGATATGTGCCCCCTCACAGTAGTTATGCCAGATATGTGCCCACTTAAAGTAGTTATGCCCAGATATGTGCCCCCTTACAGTAGTTATGCCAGATATGTGCCCCCTCACAGTGGTAATGGCCAGATATGTGCCCCATCACAGTAGTTATGCCAGATTATGTGCCCCCTCACAGTAGTTATGCCAGATGATGTGCCCCCTCACAGTAGTTATGCCCTCATATGTGCCCCCTCACAGTAGTTATGCCCACATACAGTCAGGTCCATAAATATTGGGACATCAGCACAATTCTAACACTTTTGGCTCTATACGCCACCATAATGGATTTGAAAGGAAATGAACAAGATGTTCTTTACCTGCAGACTGTCAGCTTTAATTTGAGGGTATTTACATCCAAATCAGGTGAACGGTGTAGGAATTACAACAGTTTGCATATGTGCCTCTCACTTGTTAAGGGACCAAAAGTAATGGGACAATTGGCTTCTCAGCTGTTTCATGGCCCGGTGTGTGTTATTCCCTGATTATCCCAATTACAGTGAGCAGATAAAAGGTCCAGAGTTCATTTCCAGTCTACTATTTGCATTTAGAATCTGTTGCTGTCAACTCTCAAGATGAGGTCCAAAGAGCTGTCACTATCAGTGAAGCAAGCCATCATTAGGCTGAAAAAACACAACAAACCCATCAGAGAGATAGCAAAAACATTAGGACTGGCCAAAACAACTGTTTGGAACATTCTTACAAAGAAAGAACGCACCGGTGAGCTCAGCAACACCAAAAGACCCTGAAGACCACGGAAAACAACTGTGGTGGATGACAAAGAATTCTTTCCCTGGTGAAGAAAACATCCTTCACAACAGTTGGCCAGATCAAGAACACTCTCCAGGAGGTAGGTGTATGTGTGTCAAAGTCAGCAATCAAGAGAAGACTTCACCAGAGTGAATACAGAGGGTTCACCACAAGATGTAAACCATTGGTGAGCCTCAAAAACAGGAAGGCCAGATTAGAGTTTGCCAAACGACATCTAAAAAAGCCTTCACAGTTCTGGAACAACATCCTATACACAGATGAGACCAAGATCAACTTGTACCAGAGTGATGGGAAGAGAAGAGTATGGAGAAGGAAAGGAACTGCTCATGATCCTAAGCATACCACCACATCAGTGAAGCATGGTGGTGGTAGTGTCATGGCGTGGGCATGTATGGCTGCCAATGGAACTGGTTCTCTTGTATTTATTGATGATGTGACTGCTGACAAAAGCAGCAGGATGAATTCTGAAGTGTTTCGGGCAATATTATCTGCTCACATTCAGCCAAATGCTTCAGAACTCATTGGACGGCGCTTCACAGTGCAGATGGACAATGACCCAAAGCATATTGCAAAAGCAACCAAAGAGTTTTTTAAGGGAAAGAAGTGGAATGTTATGCAATGGCCATGTCAATCACCTGACCTGAATCCGATTGAGCATGCATTTCACTTGCTGAAGACAAAACTGAAGGGAAAATGCCCCAAGAACAAGCAGGAACTGAAGACAATTGCAGTAGAGGCCCGGCAGAGCATCACCAGGGATGGAACCCAGCGTCTGGTGATGTCTATGTGTTCCAGACTTCAGGCTGTAATTGACTGCAAAGGATTTGCAACCAAGTATTAAAAAGTGAAAGTTTGATTTATGATTATTATTCTGTCCCATTACTTTTGGACCCCTGACAAGTGGGAGGCACATATGCAAACTGTTGCAACTCCTACACCGTTCACCTGATTTGGATGTAAATACCTTCAAATTAAAGCTGACAGTCTGCAGGTAAAGCTCATCTTGTTCGTTTCATTTCAAATCCATTGTGGTGGTGTATAGAGCCAAAAATGTTAGAATAGTGTCCATGTCCCAATATTTATGGACCTGACTGTATATGCCCACTCACAGTAGTTATGCCCACATATGTGCCCCCTCACAGCAGTTATGCCAGATTAGGTGCCCCCTCAAAGTAGTTATTCCAGATTAGGTGCCCCCTCAGTAAAAATGCCCACTTTTGTGCCCCCTCACTCTAGTTGTGGCCCCCCTTTTGCCTCCAGTCTGCAGCTTTATGGAGAAAAAAACAAAACAAAAAACACATACTTACCTTCTTCCCTGATGACGCGCTCCCACACTCACATCGCGCTGCTGGCTGTTCTGGAGGCCGATTCCCGGGCTTTCAGCGCTCCTCCGACAGCCAGCAGCGCCATGTGCAGCCTGTAGGGGGAGTGCCGGAGCACAGAAGAAAAGTGAAGCAGGGAGCGGAGAGGGCTCCCTGCTTCACTCTGGAGACAACAGCCTGGCAGTGACAACAACTGCCGGGTGAGTGTGTGCGCCCCCCCTCCCCCCTTGCCTCTGAACCCGCATATTATACATGATTGAAGAGCACTCTGACGGGGCCTGACATTGTCACTGTACTTCATGCCGGTGCCCATCAGAGCCCTCCAATTACATGTGAGTGCAGCAGGCCCCATCCCCTGCCGGTTGCACCCTCTGCATATAAGTGCTGCTGCTCATTAGCCACATCTGCTCATGAACTCCATTCCTATAGAGATTCAGCTAAAGTTCTTATCAGCTGTATTCAGGATCACAATCCCTGACAAGCAGAGCAGAGAGGAGGATGAGGCAGCTCTTTACCTCAGTCTTCTGAAGTAACTAGTCCTCCTGTGTGATCAGGACAGGTTTTGTGTGCACTACTAGGACAGGGGCCATTTTGTCTCCCCTGATGATTGCTTCTCTGACAAAATTAGCAATTTATGAAGTAATGTTTAAGTATTTTCATTTTCTTAATTTCCGGAGAGCTCCTTTAAGACTGAGAACTGCCAGGAAAAGCAACTGAACTGAGAGCGAACTCCCGAGGTAAAGAAAACGGACATTCAGGAGCGTAGCTATATGACAGGGATGCTCAACCTGCGGCCCTCCAGCTGTTGCAAAACTACAACTCTTAGTATGCCATAATAGCTGTAGGCTGTCCAGGCATGCTGGGAGTTGTAGTTTTTCAACAGCTGGAGGGCGGCAGGTTAGGCATCCCTGCCATAGGGGGTGCAGAGGTAGCAGGTGCTACCGGGCCCAGAAGACTGGGGGGGGGGGGCCCAAAGACCCTTGTATGGCATAAGAAGACACCGGTATTATGGAAAGTGTATGCTGGTCAAGTTGCACCTCTGGCTGGAGGGAAGGGGTTAGGTGAAGAATTTGGCATGGGGGGGGGGGTTCCGTTTCAATTTTTGTCTCAGGCAGCACGAAGGCTATGTGCTTCTCTGCCCATAGCCACAAAGCACTCAGGGAAGGGGGCCCAAGCTGAACCCTTGCACCCTTGCAGACATTTATAGGAGGTCCAGAACTTCCAAGGTCATGTGGGACAAAGACAGTATGGTATCACAGACTTATGGCAATAAGACTTTACTGCTTGTGGAGAGGGTTAATTGCTGCTGGCACACAACACATTCTGAAATGGACTAGCCATCCAGCTTCTAAGATTTCACTTCCCCTGTAGACTGGGAATTGCAGAAAGAGTTAATGAGAACTTTAAATGACAGGACCAGGTGTGATCACGTTCACACAGCCAGGACCTGTCCATCAAAGTGCAGAGGGCGTGGTAGTTGCAGAGAGAGTAGAGCCTCTAGGTGTAATAACAATGCCCCTGTTGCTCTTAGAGGCTCATTTTAATATATAGTACAGACCAAAGTTTGGACACACCTTCTCATACAAAGAGTTTTCTTTATTTTCATGACTATGAAAATTGTAGATTCACACTGAAGGCATCAAAACTATGAATTAACACATGTGGAATTATATACATAACAAAGAAGTGTGAAACAACGGAAAATATGTCATATTCTAGGTTCTTCAAAGTAGCCACCTTTTGCTTTGATTACTGCTTTGCACACTCTTGACATTCTCTTGATGAGCTTCAAGAGGTAGTCACCTGAAATGGTCTTCCAACAGTTTTGAAGGAGTTCCCAGAGATGCTTAGCACTTGTTGGCCCTTTTGCCTTCACTCTGCGGTCCAGCTCACCCCAAACCATCTCCATTGGGTTCAGGTCCAGTGACTGTGGAGGCCAGGTCATCTGGCGCAGCACCCCATCACTCTCCTTCATGGTCAAATAGCCCTTACACAGCCTGGAGGTGTGTTTGGGATCATTGTCCTGTTGAAAAATAAATGATGGTCCAACTAAACGCAAACCGGATGGAATAGCATGCCGCTGCAAGATGCTGTGGTAGCCATGCTGGTTCAGTATGCCTTCAATTTTGAATAAATCCCCAACAGTGTCACCAGCAAGAGTCCATCCGTTCACCTTTTCTGCGTCGCACAAAGACACGGTGGTTGGAACCAAAGATCTCAAATTTGGACTCATCAGACCAAAGCACAGATTTCCTAGAATATGACATATTTTCAGTTGTTTCACACTTGTTTGTTATGTATATAATTTCACATGTGTTAATTCATAGTTTTGATGCCTTCAGTGTGAATCTACAATTTTCATAGTCATGAAAATAAAGAAAACTCTTTGAATGAGAAGGTGTGTCCAAACTTTTGGTCTGTACTGTATATTAAAAATGTATTTTCTCAGCAATGCAGGCATATATAAACATGAGACCAACACAGATGTCTTCAGCTGCCAAGCGCACATGTAGCAGGTCAGCCAGTGTCATAGGTACAAAACTGCTGACAGATGCCCCATAAATGACCATCGAGGATATTTATAGAAACCAGTGCAAGAAAAAAAAAAAAGGGGATGTATTTACCATGCTTGCCAACCAACATCTTGCTGTTTTTATCACCCTACCTGCGCGCTGTATTCTGATTGGCGCCAGGAGTAACAGAAGTGTTTTTGTTTGCACTAGTTTTGTGAATCTCCGCCAGCATCTCTTGTAAGTGCATTTTTTTATGTACGTGCGAAAGTAAACTTCTTTACCACAGTGTATATAATAAGTCAGTCATGGATGGGCGCAGACACTCGTCAGGCTATTGCTTATATCTTTATAAGATGTCTCGGCTGTTTGCGGTTCAGAGGAGGCTTTATGTTATACAGGTTGTGCCATGATTAAAAGTGATCCCTTATTCACAGGATAGGGGATAACTAGTGGTCCCATTACATGGGCCGACGTTTACAGGGAATTATCGGGAACAAACCGTTCATTCCTGATAATGGCCTGATCGTCAGAGGAGGTGAGAGCAGCATGTACATGCAGCAGTCATCTCCAGGGCTGGCTCCAGGTTTATGTGGGTCCTTGGGCGATAAATCTCAGTGGGCCCCCTTGTGGCATTTATTTTTACATTTACATGTCCCCTTTGGCTCCTACACCGTATAATGATCCCCAGGGGCCCAATACAGTATAATGTCAACTAGGGGCCCTTCACAAAGTTTAATGACTCCCCCCAATGCCCCACACCCAGTATAATGCCCCCCCAATGCCCCCTACAGAGTATAATGACCCCCAGTGACCCCCATACAGTATAATGACCACTGGCACCGGCACTTGCCCGGGTATGTCGAGTGCTGACGCCGGCTCTGGTCCTCTCCTCTGCTGTGATCACTCGTCCCTATACAGCAGGAATCAGCAACCTTCGGGACACCAGCTGCTGTTAAACTACAGCTCCCAGCATGCACATTTATTCGGCTGTTCTTATGACTCCATAGAAGTGAAAGGAGGGAGCTGTAGTGGCGGAGGTTGCTGATCCCTGCTATAAAGAATCACTGGGGGTCATTTACTACCAGTTGTATGCCTCTATTTGGGGTCAAATTGTCTCACTCCCCTTACTTTGCGGACACCCCATCAAAAACAAGCGCATCTTCCAGCAGCACTCGTGTGTCAAAAAATGACGGTCTTAATGAATGACCCTCAGGAAGATGAAACAATGATTTTTGGTGCCAGCTGAAAGACGCAAATCCCGATAAACAATCGTTTCTGGTGATCGTCAGCACCTACTACAAATTCTCATCTCATCCCCAATAATTGGCCCAATTATTGGTCAGTGTAAAATACCCTTAACTGAACGGTGGTGTGCAAACCACTGGGGCCCCCACTGGTCCCAAGAACAGGGATCCCATTCCCCTGTCCTGATGGAGGGATAGGTTGAGAATAGGTACAGAATCAGCAAATGGTGGTCATGGGAGGACCGTTCTCCTGGTAAGTGATGGTCCAGTAGATGGGACCTGCGCTGATGATGCATTTATGGCCTATATTGTACTGCACAACAGCTTATAGCAGATCAGATTCTGTTCACATTTGCAAATTCTGTCAGACGGTGCTGCACAGAAGGGATACCAAGCGGTCGAGTGGCATCTAGTAACATAGTAACATAGTATATAAGGCCAAAAAAAGACATCTGTCCATCCAGTTCGGCCTGCTATCCTGCAAGTTGATCCAGAGGAAGGTTAAAAAAAAACTATGAGGTAGAAGCCAATTTTCCCCACTTTAGGGGAATAAAAATCCCTTCCCAACTCCAATCAGGCATCAGAATAACTCCCTGGATCAAAGACCCCTCTCTAGTAGCTATAGCCTGTAATATTATTACGCTCCAGAAATACATCCAGGCCCCTCTTGAATTCCTTTATTGTACTTACCATCACCACCTCCTCAGGTAGAGAGCTCCATAGTCTCACTGCTCTTACCGTAAAGAATCCTCTTCTATGTTTGTGTACAAACCTTCTTTCCTCCAGACGTAGAGGATGTCCCCTCGTCACAGTCACAGTCCTGAGGATAAATAGATGATGGGATAGATCTCTGTACTGACCCCTGATATATTTATACATAGTAATTAGATCTCCCCTCAGTCGTCTTTCTTCTAAAGTGAATAACCCTAATTTTGATCATCTTTCAGGGTACTGTAGTTGCCCCATTCCAGTTATTACTTTAGTTGTCCTCCTCTGCACCCTCTCCAGCTCTGCTATGTCTGTCTTGTTCACAGGAGCCCAGAACTGTACACAGTACTCCTTGTGTGGTCTGACTAGTGATTTGTAAAGTGGTAGGACTATGTTCTCATCACGGGAATCTATGCCCCTTTTGATGCAACCCATTATATTACTGGCCTTGGCAGCAGCTGCCTGACACTGGCTTTTTTTTTTTACCTTAGTTTGCTGTTTATTATAATTCCTAGGTCCTTGTCCATGTCAGTGTTACCCAGTTTTTTACCATTTAGTATATACGGGTGACTTGCATTATTCTTTCCCATGTGCATAACTTTACATTTGTCAGTGTTAAACCTCATCTGCCACTTACCTGCCCAAGCCTCCAGTCTATCCAGATCCCTATGTAGTAGTATACTGTCCTCTTCAGTGTAAATTACTTTACACAGTTTAGTGTTATCTGAAAAAATTGATATTTTACTATGCAAGCCTTCTACAAGATCATTAATAAATATATTGAAGAGAATAGGGCCCAATACTGACCCCTGAGGTACCCCACTAGTGACAGTGACCCAATCTGAGTGTGTACCATTAATAACCACCCTCTGTTTTCTATCATTGAGCCAGTTACTTACCCACATACAGACGTTTTCTCCCAGTCTGAGCATTCTCATTTTATATACTAACCTTTTATGCGGTACAGTGTCAAATGCTTTGGAGAAGTCCAGATACACGACATCCATTGATTCGCCGCTGTCACGTCTAGAACTTACCTCCTCATAGAAACTGATTAAATTTGTTTGACATGACCGATCCCTCACGAAGCCATGCTGATATGGCGTTATTTGCTTATTTTCATTGAGGTACTCCAAGATAGCATCTCTTAGAAAACCTTCAGTTTACCCACCAACAGATGTTAAACTTACCGGCCTATAGTTTCCAGGCTCTGTTTTTGGACCCTTTTTGAATATTGGCGCCACATTTGCCATGCGCCAATCCTGTGGGACATTCCCTGTCAGTATAGAGTCCTTAAATATCAGAAATAAGGGTCTGGCTATGACATTACTTAATTCCCTTAGGATACGAGGGTGTATGCCGTTTTAATCTTTTTAAGTCGCTGTTGTACTTCTTCCTGGGTCAGACAGGGCACTTTTAATGGGGAATTTACTTTTACATTCTGCATTTCATCTAAATACATGCTTCAGTGAATACAGTGGCTAAAAAAATATTTAATAGCTTTGCTTTACCTTCATCACTCTGTAAAGGGCCGACACCTTCAGATTTATACTTTTTACCATTTATATAATTGAATAACATTTTTGGGTTAGTTTTGCTCTCTTTGGCAATTAATCTCTCGGTCTCTAGTCTGGCTGCTTTTATTTGTTTTTGACATATTCAATTTTTTTCCTTATAGTTTTTCAGTGCTTCCTCGCTTCCCTCCTGTTTTAGTGATTTAAATGCTTTCTCTTTGTCATTTATTGCTTTCTTTACAGTTCTATTTATCCACATTGGTTTCTTCTTGTTCCTTAACCTTTTATTCCCATAAGGTATCGACCTCTCACAATTAGATTTTAGGATGCTTTTAAAAATATCCCATTTTGTGGCTGTATTTTTATTGTTGAGGACTTTATCCCAGTTAGTTAGGCCTATGGCCTCTCTAATTTAGCTTTTTTGAAGTTTGGTATTTTTGTTCCTCCCTGTAGAAACGCTTGTTTGAATGATAATTGGAAGGTTATTACTTTATGGTCACTATTTCCCAGGTGTCCCCCAACCTGCACGTCTGTTGTTCTGTCAGGTCTATTTTTTAATACTAAGTCCAGTATGGCCGTCCCTCTAGTCGGGTCCTGAACCAGTTGGGAAAGGTAATTGTTTTTGGTTATTGCCAAGAACCTGTTTCCTTTATGAGATATACAAGTTTCAGTTTCCCAGTCTATATCTGGGTAGTTGAAGTCCCCCATAATAACCACCTCATTATGATTTGCCGCCTCGTCTATCTCGTTTAGTAGTAGATTTTCCTTTCTAAACAGACTGTAATTCCAGCTCCCCGGTTTTACTAGTCAGGCTTCTGGCATTAGTATACATACAATTAAGAGGTTTATGTATATTATTTACCATACACTTTTCCTTCTGAACTGTTCTAGTCCCTCCTTCCATTCCTCCCCCAGTCCCATTACCTTGCCCCCGGTCTCTATCTGCACTATCTTCCCATCCTGTAACGTAATTACCCTCCCCCAGTCCCTAGTTTAAACATTGCTCCAACCTTCTAGCCATCTTCTGCCCCAACACAGCTGCCCCTTCCCCATTTAGGTGCAGCCCGTCCCTATGATAGAGCCTGTAGCCAAGAGAGAAGTTGGCCCAGTTCTCCAGGAACCCAAACCTCTCCTTCCTACACCAGTTCTTGAGCCATTTGTTAACCTCCCTAATCTCCCGCTGCCTTTCTTGTGTGGCTCGTGGTACAGGTAGTATTTTGGAAAATACTACCTTTGAGGTCCTTGCCCTAAGCTTTTGACCTAAATCACTAAAATCATTTTTAAGGACGACCCACTTACCTCTAACTTTGTAATTGGTTCCGATATGGACCATGACCACTGGATCTTCTCCAGCACCTCCCAGTAATCTGTCAACCCGATCCGCGATGTGTCAAACTCGAGCGCCAGGAAGACAACACACCGTTCGGCGATCACGGTCTTTGTGACAGATCGCCCTATCTGTACCCTATCTGCTCTATGATATGATGGATCTGGCACTGTCATGGCTTCTGATATAGCTGCAAGCCGCTATGTAGGTGTAAACACACTATAAACTGACAATGGTATAGAAAAAAAAGTATTTGTCATAGGGCCAGTTTTGGACCTGTCCTGCTACTTGTTTTAATACCCCTCCCTTTGCAAATTCTAGGCAGGGCAGGCTATTGTTCAGATTTACTGTAGGTCCTGTTCAGACTCTGGGCATATATGATCCTGCCACCACCTGGTAGGACAGCTTAGGTTCTCATATAGCACATCTCCCATCAGATACCAGCAATAACTATTCACGAAAACTTCAAGCTTGGCTTGTGATTGGCACAGGAAACACGGTCTGTATGTCGGCCGCATCTCCTGGGTCGAACGCAGCTCCCCTGACCCGATCTGACTGTATCATAGTAATTTATGATACAGCCAGTCTTCATCTGATAGCAGGGCTATGGCAGTGAGCATGATGATGTGAGTACAGTACAATAGGCGCACAATCAGATACACACTGACTGTATCATAAATTACTATGATTAGAGAAGAGTGAAGTTCTCAAAACTTCGATTCGGCTGCCTCACCGAATTTCACAAATTTCTTTGTGAGTAGCGTGCACAATGATGGGGAATGGCGATTATAACGCCCCCCCCCCCCCCCTTCCCGTGTCATTGAGCCACTCAGATGCTGAATTCATCACTGATCGCGGCATCTGAGATAACCATTGAGTGCTGTCAGAGGTTAATCTGTTAAAAAAAAAAAAAAAATACCTTATCCATTTGATTGCGAAGAGCTCGCTGCGGCCATCATGCTTGAAGATCTAGCGCAAAATCTTGCGCAAGGCGTGATGATATCATCAGGCTGACCAGAGTGGTGACATCATGTGACACCACACATGAGATTCCACCTGGGATCTTCAATCAGAATGGTCGCAGAGGACCCAGAATGCATGAGGCGAGTATGAATTTTATTTTCTTTTACTGCCATTTTAGAGAAAATTGATTTGTTACCATGAAACACGAGGAAATTCAGCTTTGCGGCAAATTGAATTTTCCCTGAAATTCGGATCAAAGTCCACTTCTTCAACTTCCATTTGCTCAACAGTAAAGTCTCATGAAGACATCCGTGGAGCGCGGTCCGTGAGATACCGTACTGGCATTGCAGGAGCGCACGGCGTCATTGGTTGCTATGACGCCGTGCGCTCCTGCAATGCCTGTCCGGTATCTCACGGACCATGTTTTCCACGGACGTCTGCATAAGGCTTAACTATGATAAAGTCAGTTCTGGTCAGGGGAGCCACGACGGGCCCGGAAGAAGCGTCTGACACGCGGACCAGGTTTCACATATGCATGAACCCTAACGCTTATCGCACATGAACGTGTGCACTCCGTGGCCGTATTGCGGACCGCATTTGCGGATTCGCAATACACAGGCACCGTTCCGCGTGCATTCCGCATCACGGATGCGTACCCATTCCCTTTAATGGGTCTGCAAATCCGGAGATGCGGAATAGTGCGGAACGGAAGCACGGAACCCTACGGAAGCACTACGGAGTGCTTCCGTGGGGTTTCGTCCCGTACTTCCGTTCCGCAAAAAGAACAAATCCTATCTTTTTGTGGAACGGCCGGATCGCGGACCCATTAAAGTGAATGGGTCTGCGATCTGCTGCGGCTGCCCCACAGTGGGTGTTCGTGCATGGCCACGGGGCTCACACGTTCGTGTGCAAGAGGCCTTAGGCTGGTCATAGGGTTTCCTCCCACTTGGACACTCAGCGACGAGCTGTAATCTGTGGGGGGGGAACCAGATGACTGACTAAAAGATGGTGTCCTGAATACCAGAACCCCCTATATGACCTCAGAATTCACTATTTAAATGTCGGGATCATCTATGCAAAATCTGCAAATAAGAATTGAACATCAAACTCCAGACCTTGTTGAGATTTTATTAGAACTGAACATTAATGACCCTCGGTGCTCATTTGCATATGTAAATTAGCCTTCAGATACGGTTCGGTATTTGGGAGGATAGCTTGATGCAGCATTCAGATGAATACAAAAATAGGGATTTGGTGCTTTTGATTTCTCTGAGAACCCGAGTGGTTATCTAATGCTGGCTCTTTTCGGGTGATGTAAGCCAGCCATAAAAGCACGATGCTGGAGAGCGCTCCCAGCCTCGCACCGCTCTACAATGAGGTCAGGCAAAGCCGTGCACACTCTGCGAGCCGCGGGTTAGCATTGGCTGATCCAGCGTGAGAAATCTCTGCACGCTATCCCTGGGTTGTCCAGGATGCAATGCTGTCATTTGAGCAATTTGCATGATAATGAATATGGATTGGCATTTATGCAGAGCGATGCTAATGGGAAGATAAGAAAACATGTCGGGAAGGAGGGGGGGGGGGGGGGGCGAGAAGAGACCACTAAACAAGACTTATTTATAGGATACAATCCCAAATTCTTATATCTCTTTAACGGGGGGGGGGGGGGAACATGTGACTGGATATAAAACTGGACAAAATAGTTTTTTTTTTTTTACAGCACAATCTAAGCATCAATTAAGCTACACAATGGAGCCCAGCGACTGGTGTCTGACATCATTGGCCTCGGACAGCATGCAAATTAATTGTTGTTGTGGGCAGGAGTTCATTTGCATATAATACAGGACTAACGAGAGTTTGCAAATAGTGTGGAATATAAAAAAAAGTGCAACCGCTTAACAGAAAATAAATGAACCCTTGCTTCGTGTTGGACCGACGGATCAGTGAAGGTGCTGTATGTTCACAGGACGGGTTAGGGCTCATGCACACGGCGGTCGGCAAAAAAATACGGATGATATCCATGTGCATTATGTATTTTGCAGAACGGAACCGCCGGACCCTAATAGAACAGTCCTGTCCTTGTCCGTAATGCAGACAATAATAGGTCATGCTCTATTATTTTTGCGGAACGGACAAACGGAAACGGAATGCACACGGAGTAAATTCAGTTTTTTTTGCGGACCCATTAAAATGAATGGTTCCGCATACGGTCCGCCAAAAAATAAATAAATAATGGAATGGACACGGAAAGAAAATACATTCGTGTGCATGAGGCCTTAATATCAGTGGTTTGGAGTATGTACTGCTGCGGATCTGCACGAGGGAGGAATAGCCCCATTCCGCCCAAAATAAATGATGCCACTTTATGCCACAGTGGAAAAAGTATTTGGAAATGCACACAGAGCGATGGAGCGGGGCGCAGCCATAGCGGAATGGCGTGTTGACCTAGGGGGAAGTGGTAGGCAGTAAAGAGTTACGGTAAATAATAAAAAAAAAAGGGGGATATAGATGGGAATTGGCGGAGCAGAAGGTGGGGCAGTGGATGTTGGCGGGCAGTATTTAAGTGTGTTGGGGGCAGAGTTAGTCAATCTTTCTGGAGAAAGGTTGAAAAGTCCCGCCCGCCCGCCCTTAATTTGTATGTTTTAGGGTCCATTCACACGTCCGCAAATAGGTCCGCATCCGTTCCGCAATATTGGGAACGGGTGCGGACCTATTCATTCTCTATGGGGCCGAAAGAGATGCGGAGAGCACACTATGTGCTCTCCGCATCCGCATTTCCGGAGAGCGGCCCCCGAACTTCCGGGCTGCGGCTCCGCAAAAAAATAGAACATGTCCTATTTTTGTATTGCCGACAAGAATAGGCAGTTCTATGGGGGTGCCGGCCGGGTGTATTGCGGATCCGCAATGCACTACGGACGTGTGAATGGACCCTAATTCGGGGGAATGGAGGGATCGTCGTCACGGGAGGCAGGTAAAAGGGGGATTCTGGGAGGCAAAATATTTGGAATAGTTGCATGACGCTTTCGCGGGTGCAGCTTAGAAGCTTTGGAGAGTTAAAGGATGGGGGCTCCTGTTTGGGCTAGAAGGCCCGCGGGGGCATGATGTTTGTGTTTGGTGCCCTTGGGTTGGCGAGTGCGGCCGAGGGTAAGGTTAAAAACTGCAACTGGAGGATCAATATGATGGGGTTGCCCTCCAGGATCCCTCATTATCGGGGGGTTATTACATGCAAGTTATGTAAAGAAATGTTATGATATGCTAATAAATGGGCCACTACGGCCTTTTACTCCAAAAGTGGTCTCCTGTGTTTGTTAATGGGAAAAGCGGGGATGGGGCGCCGCACTAATCTTCCATCCTATTAGGTCAGTGGACTGCACACCGATTTCAGAAATTCACATGAAAATGTTGTGGTCTGATAGTGAACTTCTGACATCATCCCCAGTTCACACTGTATGTCGGTAGAAGTCCTGGCAGGAGACAGCCTCATAAACTGTAAGTTTACTCTCTGCGTCCACTCCCTTTGCTTGTTTTCTGCTTTCCCTGACTTGTTCTGGCACTTTCTTCCGAAATATACTGTGCCATGAACTGTGACCCTACTACATGCCTTTCCACTTACAAGTGCAGTCAGGTAGAGTGCATGGGCCTCAGCTGTAGCAGGTGATCCAGGTGACACCGAGGTCTGTCTCTGGGTGGGGAGAGGAAGCCGTCACTCTTCTGCTTGCTTCACTGAGTTTCAAGAAACACCTCCTGCATTCCATGGGGACCACACCGGGCAAACGCAGCGAACCTGAGATCTTGACATTCTTGGATACAATTGAATATAACACAGGGCAAATGTGTAGATGGAACCTGGTGTAAAACCTGCTCCAGAAAATATTAGACAACTGCTTAAAATGCAATCGCATAATATACAAGGTCATTGGAATCGTTGCTGCACAATTTTTTCAGCTGGAGGGCTGCAGGTTGAACATCCCTGCAATACAGCCTCCTAGTGTGGTGGGAGAATGGTCTAGTGTACAGTAGTAATAACTAATGTTGATCGTGAATATACTAATCGCGAATATTGGCACTTTGAGAAATCGCGAATATCTAGAATACAGTGCTATATATTTGTAATCTCGAATGTTCTATATATTTTTTTCATCAGTACCCATGATCCCTCACTGTTTCTTGATTGTGGGTCAATGAGAAGGCTGCAATATCTTTGACTTTAAGAGTAGTGTTGATCACGAATGTTCGTATCGCCAATTTTTTTGCGCAAATTTTCTGATTGCAGATTTTTGCAATTAAGAAAATAATGACGAGATCACAAATTTTCAAATATATGACGAATATTCGCCCAAATATTCGCAAAATATTGCAAATTCGAATATTGCCCCTGCTGCTCATCACTGGTAATAACACCACAGCAGGAACAAGTAGACCAGGACAGTGTCATTATAATGATCCTCACCTCCTGCTTCATCCTGGTGGTGACATCTCCTCCCTGTTCCACAGAAATCCATTATCTCCAATGTCTGATAGAAAACCCAGACATGTTAATTACTGCTCAGTTATTACTCCTGTTATCAGTTCAGCATCCTATGGGTGAGACCACAATGTGTGGCTGAATGCACGTGGCGGCAAATGACTCCAGGACATGGGAGGTACATTGTGTGGATATGGGTACGGTTTGCCCGTATACGTTGAGCCGCACCATGTAGTCTCACCATACTAGTCAGCACTACCCGTGCATATGGCTATTAAACCACTGTGCCAGTACTGCCACACTACGCTGGGGCACCAGTACTATGCTGAAAAATGAGGGTACTGGGAGCAGAGAAAAAGCCTGGAAATAACCCCCAAAAATCATAATTTATCTCCTGGCTCCCAGCGTTGTAAGTGTAAGGCCTCATGCACACGGCTGTAGTTCGGGTCCGCATCCGAGCCACAGTTTTTGCGGCTCGGGTGCGGACCCATTTACTTCAATGGGGCCGCAAAAGATGTGTGAGCAGAACCCAAGTTGTGTGAGCAGTCCAGGGCCTGTTACATAGATAATCCCTAAGGCTGGGTTCAGACCTGAGCGTTTTACAGCGCGTTCCTACGCGCTGTAAAACGCTCAACAGGCAAGAACCATTGATTCCCTACGGGAATGGTTCTCACCTGAGCGTTTTACAGCGCGTACGATCGCGCTGTAAAACGCCCGATGCCCCAAGAAGTACATGAGCTTCTTTGGGGCGTCTTGTCGCGCGTTCCCGTACATGGACTTCCGGGAACGCGCGACAATGGGCGTTCGCTTGTCTCTGTATGCGCGATTGCAAATGCCGGTACAATCGCGCATACAGAGCGCGACATCCCGAACGCTCAGGTCTGAACCCAGCGTTAGTGCCCCTGTAGCGCCCCCTGCTTCACCACTGTATTTATCTGTATCTGCTCGCTGAGAACGAGACATGCAGCAGCTGACCAAGGACTGTGGGACCGAGGCCAAATTTCGGGATTGTCCTGCTGCATCCAGGAATGGTTAGGAGGGATCTTTACATTCCAGTTTCTCTAATGGACTGTCTCTCAAACATGGCCGCTGGGAGGCGAGGCAATAGTCCAACAGATGACATGCATGCTCTGCTGTATCAGTCACTGGTGGTGTCACCCGCACTGCTCTGGACTCTGGTTGAGCAAAGTGTGCGACCATAGCACCAGCTGCCAGTCCACTGACTGCATCCTCCTGCCCTGAGCTTGTCACACAGGGGTGATGTAATTACATGGGCACGTGCCCAACAAGTCCTCCCAAGGAAAGAAGGACATTCCCTTTTATAAGTTGGCCCAGTGTTCCAGGAGGTCTCCTTCACACCTTAAGTGTTTGTGCCCGAGAAGTGACAGAGAACCAATAAATCTGCTTAATCATAGAAACTACCACCACAACGATCCCTGCCACCTGCTTGAACCCAGCCGCCAAATAATCATCGAAACTGCTGCTGGTGGTGGTACTCCTATACTGGGAGAAGACATGCCCCACCGGACGCATCAGACAGTTCTTCACTCCTAAAAACTTCTCAAGCACCTGACAACCCTTTGCACTATAATGGAGCAACGGGACATTGCCACGTTGGTCGTGTGGAGAAAGAGTGGTCGGATGATAAGCCCCTGCAGATGTTCTTCTAGGTCCTATGCCTGTTCTCTGCAGTAGCAACCCTTCGACTGTGTATGCCGAGTCCTCCCAGCTCCTGACAACCTGCTGGCTTCACATTTATTAGACCGGGTCATCTGATTCAGCATCATCTGACTGTTTCCAAAAACTCCTGCAATGTGGACGCAGGAATCATCGCATCCCACCCAGTGATGGAGACAAATATCTCCTATCTCCCTGCACCTCTGTATAGACGCAGGGTGATAGGAGACATTGTGTGATGTGTGCCATCCCTCCAGTTTTGTTGGCCATTCTCCTATAAGTGACCTTGCAGCTCATAACACGATGCGCCACAAGCCTCAATAATTTTGGCACTTTCTTGGGAGGCCCGCGCATCAGAAGATGAAATTTACACTAGCAATGGAGCTGGCGTAGCTTTCTGGTGTAATTTGTGCCAGTTTTCTGGTGCCTATGTTGTTGGAGGTCCCTCCCATGGGCCTCCCCCTGCTGTCCACTTTTTGTAAAAGTGGCAAGGGTAGCCGAAAAAGCCCCAAAAGTCTCCAATTTTTATGGAACTCTCAAAATGTGAAACTTAGGGTACAACTTAAAACTGGGGCTGCAGCAATGTTGGCTGCAACACATGAGCAGTGCAGCCACGGAACTGAATGGGGTCAAAGCTTGACTCGCATGTTGTTGAGACCCCAGAATTTCAAAAACATCCAGCAGTGCGGACGTGGTAACTTCCAGGTCATACCGTGACCCCAGGGGCGTAGCTAAAGGCTCATAGGCCCTGGTGCAAGAGTTCAGCTTGGCCCCCAAGGGGGAGAGGAACACATAGCCTTCATGTTGCCTGAGGCAAAAATTTAAATGGCACCCCCAATGCCAAATTCTTGACTTAACCCCTTCCCTCCAGCCAGAAGTGTAACTTGAATATTCTGGACCCCAGTGCAAAATCTATGACAGAGCCCCCCCAGCGTGCACTTTCTATAATACCGGTGTCTTCTTATACGGCACAAGGGTATTTGGGCCCCTCAATAGCGACTGCTACCTCTGCACCCGCTATAGCTACGGCAATCAGTTCAACGACTGCAGCGCTACACAGTGATCAGTGCGTTGCAGCCACGATCGCCATGTAGCCCTAGCTTAAAGGATTCTTCCTGTGCTTGCACTAGATTTCACCTAGCTGCGATGTTGCCGTGTCCCCATAATCGCAGGATTAACAGGGCACGGTCGTAGCGGCTTGCAAATCGCACTGTGACCCCATTCAGTTCAATGGCTGCAGTACTACACTGCGATCAATGATCGCACGACGGGTGTTTCAGCCTCATCCTAAGGCCTCCTGCACACGAACGTGTGTGCCCCGTCGCCGTGCTGCGGCCCGCAATGCGCGAACACCCACCGTGGGGCAGCCGCAGCGGATCGCGGACCCATTCACTTTAATGAGTCCACGATCTGGCCGTTCCGCAAAAAGATAGGACATGTTCTAAGTACGGGATGAAACCCCAAGGAAGCACTCCGTAGTGCTTCCGTTCCGCACCATTCCGCATCTCCGGATTTGCGGACCCATTGAAGTGAATGGGTCCGCCTACATGATGCGGAATGCACACGGAACGGGTCCGCAATGCGGCCACGGAGCACACACGTTTGTGTGCAGGAGGCCTAAAGGATTTTTCATGTCCTTCCACTAGATTTCACCTAGCAGTACCCAGAGAAATAAAATAACGTGGCGTCCACGTGTAACTCTCCATATTGCATCCCTCTGGACCGCTATCTCTATCAATCGCACAAACCAGACATGGGAAATGTGGCCCAACACAAAAACAGTAATAAAGCGCAAAAGTAGATTGCAGTAAAATAGCTGCGTGCTCAATCCGACTGGGGAGCTTTTGGAAGTTTCTAGCAATGTTTGGCATTATTTTGTCCCTAGGTGGCGCCACTTTCTGTAATTCTACATTGTATCCACAACACAGGAGTCCTGGTGAAGAGATTTCATGCAGAAGACGTCAATGAATGCTACATGAATGATATTACTATGCTACACACTGCAGTGCGAGGGTCAGCATCCTCCTGCACGCCAGGTACTATGAAACTACAACTCCCAGCAATCTCCATTCACCACTGTAGGCGTTTCAAGCAAGTGTGCATGCTGGAAGTTGTAGTTTCTCCGCATCTGGAGTGCTGGAGGTTATTGACATCGTAGGATAGCAGTATGGTAGCAGAAGAGCCTGCGGGCCCCTGGGTCTGGGTGCTATAGAACCTCTATTGCTGCCATCACAAGCCCATTACATCAACCTATATCTATGTGTCTGTATGCCTATACACAGCTCTATAGAGACCAACACTGAAAGGATTTGTATTCAAGTAAATGGGACTCAGCTGCAGTACCACACGCCACCTGTGGATAGGTGTGGCGCTGTTTCTTTAAGAAAACACTATGTTTTCTGAATCCACACAACAGCATTAGTCTTGAGCGGCCAAACAAAGCGAATTTTGGGCTTGACGCCAGTTACTGTCCTGTATCTGCTGGTGTCATTCATGTCTTAAAGGCACACTACTATGTGTATCTATAGTGAATATATTAGCGGATTTCCTCCATAGCTGCTTTACTGATATCACTTAGGCTCTATTCACACGTCCGCAATTCCGTTCCGCAAAATGCGGACCCATTCATTTCTATGGGGCCGCACAATGTGCTGCTCAGGCCGGAATTGCGGACCCGCACTTCTGGGTCCGCAATTCCGTTCCCCCCAAAAAATATAACATGTCCTAATCTTGTCCGTAATTGCGGACAAGATTAGGCATTTTTTATTAAGTGTCGGCGATGTGCGATCCGAAAAAAATCCGGAACGCACATTGCCAGTGTCCATGTTTTGTTGATCCGCAAAACACTTATGGACGTGTGAATGGACCCTTAAAGGCGTTGTCCCACCATTGTGACCTATCATCAATCCACAGGCTCTTTCCAAAGTCTGTGGACCTGATGGAGATATAGTAGCGGAGTACATGGGCTCATGCAGACGACTGTATGTATTTTCCGGTCTGCAAAAAATACGGATGGCGTCCGTGTGCATTGCGCATTTTGCGGAACGGAGCAGCTGACCCCTAATAGAACAGTCCTATCCTCGTCTGCAATGCACACAAACATATTTTCTTTCCGTGTCTGTTACGTTTTTTTTGCAGACCCATTGAAATGAATGTTTCTGCATACCGTCCGCAAAAAAAAACAAAAAACGGAACGGACACAGAAAGAAAATACGTTTATGTGCATGAGCCCTATGGTTGTGAATAGAGCTGTAGCATGCATCCATGTCCACTGCTCAGTTCAAATGGTGGACATGGGACCCCCAATCTTATGATCAATGGGGGTTCTAGTGGTGGGACCCCCAGCAATGAATGACTGAAAGTGACTCTCAGGTTCACGAAAAAAAAATCACATTAAGGGCTTGTTCACATGACCGTTGCCCGTGCTGTGGACCGCAAATTGCGGTCCGCAATGCACGGGCTCCGGCCGTGGGGCTGCCGCATGCAGATCGCGAACCCATTCACTTGAATGAGGTCCGCGATCCGTCCGTTCCGCAAAAAGATAGAGTTCTATATTTTTGCAGTGCGGAGGCACGAAACCCATAGAAGTGAATGGGGCTGAGCTGCAATACTAAACACAGCCACTATACAATGTACGGCGCTGTGCTTGGTAAGCTTCGAGGAGGCCATGGAGCTACTGCTAATCAGCGGGGGTTCTGGGTGTCGGACCCTTACCAATCAGATAGTGATGACCTATCCAGGGTTAAAAAATCTCAGTAAACCCCTTGAATGTGAACCGGGCGATAGATTGGTATTGGTGGACAATCCCTTTAAGAACTACAACTGGGTGCATTTGACCCCACTGGACTATATGTAACAAAAGGACAAGATTTCACGTTTATTACATTGTTTTATATTTATTGCAAAACAATAATACACAAGAGGATAAGTTCACAAAGACAGAAAAATAACAATAGAAACAAAATCGCACATAAAATAAAAGAGATGATCCACGGACTGCAGAAGTCAGCGCTGTAGGTGTTACCCAGAGGGAGCTGTAAGGCCTACTTTACTTAACGAAGGCATTCGATGCGGAGTGCTCTATCACGACATAGCGTTCAACAACATTACGCCACCTTTCAAAAAATATCAAGATTTTTTTTTTAGGCAAATGTTAAAATTATTTGCCAAAGTCAAAATGCATTTGGAAAAAAAAAAAAAATGGAAAAAATTACGTTTTTTTTTATATCGGATTTTAGAAAAGTGGAAAATTTCGCATGGAGAAAAATAACTTCCCCTAAATGTTCTGCTATTTAACGTTTCCCCCCCTCCCCATGTAAATTAGAGCATCTCGTAGACTCATACGTTTACCGTCAGACTCAAAGAAGGAATTCAGAACACAAAAGAAGTCGGAGAAAGAGAAAAAAAAAAAAATGAAATAACACATTTAAAACCCATAATTTAACAAAAAGCGTACATTAAAAAAAAGGCAAAAAAAAAATAAAAAAAAATCAGCAGCATGCTAATATATATCTTTTTTGTACAAAAAAAACCCTTTTTGTTAAAGTTCGGGAGTCTTTACTTATTAATATTATTTTTATTATAAAATAAATAATTTAAGAGCGTGACACTTGGTGAAAAAAAATCTTTAAAAAAAAAAGTAAGTTTTTCATTCTATCGCTTTTGCTGCTGGAGATCATTTAGCCATGGTGAAGGGCACTTGTATACGGGCTGGCTGGAACCGTTCAACAGGCAACATGTGAATTATAATCTTCGGGCACAATGCGTTTTTTTTTGTTTTTTTTATTGGCACTTGGGTATAAACGTACTTTCTGATTTACATATGGCCGAAAACTCTCACCACTCATCATTAATATTTAAGACCAGAGTTTTTTCTTTTTAAAAATAAAAATAAAAAAATTGCAAGACTAAACAGTTTGTGGTTTTTTTTTATGAAATTTTTTTTAAAACATTTTTTACAAAAATATTTTCATTCGAGTAAAATTCAAATGATGTAAAAACTACCTTGAGCAGTTTGTCGGAAAACAACAAAGAACCTTTTTTTTTTTTTCTTCTTCTTAAAATGTGTTTTTTTCTTTCTTCTAAAATATAAATGTATAAACCCCCATATAAAGGCAATAGAACATACACAGTACATACTAAAATATATCAGATAGAGACTAGTCCTCACAGAGGATGTAGAATTACAAAGTCTCTCCAAGAAATCAAGTCGATGTTTTTTTTCTTTTCTGAAGTATCCGCTGCCCATTCTCGCTGGCTGCCAGCAGAGGGCGACGAGTCACGCACACGTAGGAAGAGGGCACTTGCGCTGGATGGTCAATTGTCTTTAGAAAGTCAATGGCCTATAGGGATTTTTTATATTTTTTTGTCTATGGCCTGGTGAGCTGTGTGTAGACTGGTTGCTCCCAATGTTGGGGGCTATGTGTCTGGGGAATGGATGGGACCCCCGTCGTGTCTGCGATAGGAGTGTACATGGGACGCTGGCTTGGGTTCATGTAGCTGAAGGTAGAGTAGAGGTTGGAGCTCTGGCCTGCAGCATGGCTATAGTAGGTGTTCGAACCTTGGTGCTCGGTGTAGTCGTACTGTGAGCGTGTGATGGTCGGGTAGGAAGAGCCGTAATGGTTGAGGTTGAAGGAGCTGTAGCTGAGCTGCTGCGGAGAGTGTTGCTGCTGCTGGTCGCTGTAATGACTTGGACTAAGCTGCTCGGTCTTGATGTGTGTCCTCTGCTGGGACTGGCTCTGCTCGCTGCTCAGAGTCGACAATGTGTGCGGCTGCTGGGGCGGCTGCTGCGGCTGCTGCTGTTTGGACATCCATGTGTGCCCGGCGGCGCCCGTGGTAGCACTGTTTGTATTGGTGATGCCGTAACTGCCGGTGTAGGTCACCTGTGTGGAGGCGACTCCCGGGTGGCCGTTGGGTGGCAGGTACTGGTCGAATTCATTGACATCAAAGGCCTCAATATTGGAGATCACCTCGCTGCTCAGCTCTCCAATGTCCACGTCCCGGAAATCAATATGAGGGGGCTGGCGGCCGCTCTCTTGCAGGGTGCGTCCTTCACGCTTCAGGTCTGGCTTGCCGGGCTGCACATCTGTTTTAGGGGTGGTTGGTGGAGTTGGTGGCCCCTGTGACTGACCTGCAGCAGAAAGTAACCAGCATGTTAGACTGAATGTACATTACAAAGCAATGCAGAATAGAATCCCCCCCATTGACTTGCAGTGATTGCTGCCCTTCCTCGCATCTGCACATGCATCCTCACTACTCAAGGAGCCAGCAGATAAGCTGGAGGGTCAAACAGTACTTAGATAGTAGTAGGCTATCTTATATCTCAGCTCCTCAAAGCCCACAAGAGTCTCCTCCAAGCAGATGCCATAAAACCCCAGTGATAACACTACTAATCATTAACTGCGGATCTGTACAGTGACTTTGACTGAACAGATGCTGGGCAGAAGGTGCGGACTACCAGCAGGGCAGATCAGAGGTGCAACAGCCTCCGCCACCTGGCAGCACGCAGCACGTGCCCAATGCTCTGGATTGTGCCATGCAATAATGTCATCTAATGCCAACCCGTATATGTTAGGGACGTCTGCTGGGCTTACCTGAGTGCTCCCCTGGGGAGTGCACCTCGCTCATGCTGGAGGCGGAATGTGGGGAGTCAGCCTGCAGAGCCTTGAAGATGGCATTGGGTGAGATGTGGGTCTGCTCGGAACCGTCCTCTTGCTCAGCCTGACCGTTCTTGACCGACTTTCTTCGTCGTGGCTGGTACTTGTAGTCCGGATGGTCCTTCTTGTGCTGGATTCTCAGTCTCTCAGCTTCTTCAACAAAAGGACGCTTCTCGCTCTCATTCAGCAGCCTAGATGAGGTCAAGAGAAGGATATATATCACTATAGAGCGTGCAGTATCATGTCAGCAAAGTGCCACTGTGAATACGCATCTACAGCTAATGCAGATTATATTACACTATGTTATATACCATGCTACATGACCTTCTACTGTATGATCATACTAAATATTAGTACATATCATGCTATATGACATTATATTCAGATGCTATATTCCACATCATTGCATTATACATCGTGCTATATGACATTACTATATCCCTATATTATATTGTACATTATTATATATCAATACTATATTCCTATACTATTATATTACACTATATTCATCCTATACTATCATATTACACTATATTCATAGTATATTCCTATACTATTATATTATACTATATTCATAGCATATTCCTATACTATATTACACATTATGACATTATATATCATGCTTTATGACATTAGTATATTCCTATAATATATATTACACAATATTACATTATATATTATGTTATATAACATTATTATATCACTATACTATTCTATTGCACATTATTACAGTATATTATTATGCTAGAGGACATTATTTTATTCCTATACTATTATATTACACATTATTACATGATATATTATATTATATAACATTATTATATCCCTATACACTTTCTTACAGTATATTATTATGCTAGCTGACATTGTTTTATTCCTATACTATTTTATTACACATTATTACAATATATATAGTGTTATATAACATTATTATATCCCTATACACATTATTACAATATATTATTATGCTAGCTGACATTATTTTATTTCTATTACTTTTATATTACTCATGATTTCCTTGCACATTATGCTCTATCACATTATTATATTGCACTTTATGTCATTCTATATTACACTAATACTATAGGGTACATGGCGCTATTATAGTTCCATGCACAGATTTATAACTCAGATTACATTACAAAAGGAAGGCAATGAGTTTTCCCTCAAATGCAGACCTGACTTCATAGATTAGGACTAGATTGAACTCAATGGGGGCTGCACTGACTGCAGGTTGGGATCCCAATCCCATGCACACCAAACACAATCCAGTAATCCTCATCTGCAAGAAACCAGTGGGTAGCCTTCTAAATGCTTGGATCCAATATTGCAGGAAACCCCCCCAGCCATCAGATAAATGTAAGGACCAGTCCTTTGAAGTGGCTGGACTCATTCCTTTACAAAAAAAAAAAAAAAAAAAAAGCATCCACCTGACCTGAGCCCTCCAGCAGCCAGAACTACTCAACCGCCCCAGCAGGGGTTAAATGCAACTAAGCGTCCATAGAAATGCACAGTAACAGGCATGGAAAATACATTTTTGGACAGTCAAAGAGGGGACACTTATGGTTAAGTAGCTTTCTTCTACACAGTAGTGCAATAATGATCTGAATATAGAAATTTCTGAGATCCAAACTGCATGAAATAATCTAAAAGGTGGGTGGACTCTAGTGCACTGATGGCAACCCATTTTTGGGTCAATATTTGTAAATGTAATAAATAATGCAAAGCTATACTTCACATCCAAAAGAGGGAGATTTTAAGGAGCAAAAAGGGACTGTCCCTCCAAAAGAAAGACACTTGGGGGGGGGGGGGGGGGGGGTCTGGATAGGCATCCTACGTGCCTGACTGCAGGGATCACAGAGACATCCAATGCCCTGTGCAGCAGAAAGCCAGCGCAAAATACCCTGCGACATATGCAACCACTTTATAGGAGAGGGGAAAACCAACCACAGACCTACTGACTGAGCAACTTGCAAGACAACTACTCCAAGCATATCAGTACCAAAAGCGCAGAAATTCCCAAATGGCTCTAACTACAAAAAAATTAAATCAACGCCATCCACAATGCAAGGATGCCAACTTGATATGATTGCCATAAAGAATGTGAGGAGCGGGCACTTACCTCCAGAGCTTGCCCAGGGTCTTGCTGAGTTCTGCATTGTGAAGATGTGGGTACTGATCCGCAAGCTTCCTCCTGGCAGCCTGTGCCCACACCATGAAGGCATTCATTGGCCTCTTGACGTGGGGTTTGTTCTTGCTGGATCCATTCACCCTGACTGGCATGGGCACCAGGGTCCAGTCATATCCCTTCAGCACCTGGCTGACCGCCTCTCTGATGCAGACAGGGAACTTTTCATCCTCTGTTTCCTTCTTCATGTCAGGATCCCCTTTGGGGAAAGTGTTCTCTTGAGGTCTGGTGTTCTCAGTATCTGAGCCTGAGCCAGAGGGGCAAGGGGAGCCAGCAGAGTCCTCAGACATGGAAGGGCTTGGGGCCCCAGACAGGCACTTTTCTTGCTCTTCTGTCATCTTCATGAAGGGATCCAAGAGATTCATGCGCAAAACTGGGCAGAGGCTGATGGCAAGAATGAAATCAAATGTGGAGGCAGAGGAGGCTGCAGCTCAGCCCTCTCTAAGGGTGGACTCTGGGTGCTCAAAGTCTCTTGCAAAGTAAATCAAGAACCATATGGGAATGGAGGGTTTTCCAAGCTCCTGGAGAGACTTCTGAGCTCAAGTTTCCCCGCTCAGCTCAGGAGCCCAAATGCCAAGTCAACTTGTAAGTCTGCTTTGTAAGAGTAGGCAAGGCTGGAATAAATAGCAGCACTTCACTGCCCTGCAGCCAATCCAAGGGCTGCAAGAGGAGGGTCTGGAGGCAGCACTCACTGTGGGCTGAGTCTGAGCCTGTTCTAGAACAGAAGAAAAAATATGAAGAGATTGAGAGGAAGAAGCAGAGAAGTTGTGTTTAACTCAGTGCTAACTGCTGTAGAAAGCAGAGAAGTTGTCCTGAGCTCTGTGCTATCTGCAGAAGAAAGCAGAGAAGTTGTCCTGAGCTCTGTGCTATCTGCAGTAGGAAGCAGAGAAGTTGTACTGAGCTCTGTGCTATCTGCAGAAGAAAGCAGAGAAGTTGTACTGAGCTCTGTGCTATCTGCAGAAGAAAGCAGAGAAGTTGTCCTGAGCTCTGTGCTATCTGCAGAAGAAAGCAGAGAAGTTGTCCTGAGCTCTGTGCTATCTGCAGAAAAAAGCAGAGAAGTTGTCCTGAGCTCTGTGCTATCTGCAGAAAAAAGTAGAGAAGTTGTGTTTAACTCAGTGCTAACTGCTGTAGAAAGCAGAGAAGATGTCCTGAGCTCTGTGCTATCTGCAGAAGAAAGCAGAGAAGTTGTAATGAGCTCTGTGCTATCTGCAGAAAAAAGTAGAGAAGTTGTGTTTAACTCAGTGCTAACTGCTGTAGAAAGCAGAGAAGTTGTCCTGAGCTCTGTGCTATCTGCAGAAGAAAGCAGAGAAGTTGTCCTGAGCTCTGTGCTATCTGCAGTAGGAAGCAGAGAAGTTGTACTGAGCTCTGTGCTATCTGCAGAAGAAAGCAGAGAAGTTGTCCTGAGCTCTGTGCTATCTGCAGAAGAAAGCAGAGAAGTTGTACTGAGCTCTGTGCTAACTGCTGTAGAAAGCAGAGAAGTTGTCCTGAGCTCTGTGATATCTGCTGTAGAAAGCAGAGAAGTTGTCCTGAGCTCTGTGATATCTGCAGAAGAAAGTAGAGAAGTTGTACTGAGCTCTGTGCTATCTAAATGCAGAGAAGTTGTCCTGAGCTCTGTGTTATCTGCAGAAGAAAGCAGAGAAGTTGACCTGAGCTCTGTGCTATCTAAATGCAGAGAAGTTGTCCTGAGATCTGTAGTATCTGCTGGAGAAAGTAGAGAAGTTGTGCGCTGCTCTGTGTTATCTAGATGTAGTAGAAAGCAGAGAAGTTGTCCTGAGCTCTGTGCTATCTGCAGAAGAAAGCAGAGAAGTTGTACTGAGCTCTGTAGTATCTGCTGGAGAAAGTAGAGAAGTTGTACTGAGCTCTGTAGTATCTGCTGGAGAAAGTAGAGAAGTTGTGCTCTGCTCTGTGTTATCTAGATGTAGTAGAAAGTAGAGAAGTTGTCCTGAGCTCTGTGTTATCTGCAGAAAAAAGCAGAGAAGTTGTACTGAGATCTGTAGTATCTGCTGGAGAAAGTAGAGAACTTGTGCTCTGCTCTGTGTTATTTAGCTGTAGTAGAAAGCAGAGAAGTTGTCCTGAGCTCTGTTCTATCTGTTGGAGAAATCAGAGAAGTTGTACTGAGCTCTGTTCTATCTGTTGGAGAAAGCAGAGAAGTTGTCCTGAGCTCTGTGTTATCTGCAGAAGAAAGCACAGAAGTTATACTGAGCTCTGTTCTATCTGCGGTAGGAAGCAGAGAAGTTGTACTGAGCTCTGTTCTATCTGCAGTAGGAAGCAGAGAAGTTGTACTGAGCTCTGTTCTATCTGTTGGAGAAAGCAGAGAAGTTGTCCTGAGCTCTGTTCTATCTGTTGGAGAAAGCAGAGAAGTTGTCCTGAGCTCTGTGCTATCTGCAGAAGAAAGCAGAGAAGTTGTACTGAGCTCTGTAGTATCTGCTGGAGAAAGTAGAGAAGTTGTACTGAGCTCTGTAGTATCTGCTGGAGAAAGTAGAGAAGTTGTGCTCTGCTCTGTGTTATCTAGATGTAGTAGAAAGTAGAGAAGTTGTCCTGAGCTCTGTGTTATCTGCAGAAAAAAGCAGAGAAGTTGTCCTGACTCCTGAGATCTGTAGTATCTGCTGGAGAAAGTAGAGAACTTGTGCTCTGCTCTGTGTTATTTAGCTGTAGTAGAAAGCAGAGAAGTTGTCCTGAGCTCTGTTCTATCTGTTGGAGAAATCAGAGAAGTTGTACTGAGCTCTGTTCTATCTGTTGGAGAAAGCAGAGAAGTTGTCCTGAGCTCTGTGTTATCTGCAGAAGAAAGCACAGAAGTTATACTGAGCTCTGTTCTATCTGCGGTAGGAAGCAGAGAAGTTGTACTGAGCTCTGTTCTATCTGCAGTAGGAAGCAGAGAAGTTGTACTGAGCTCTGTTCTATCTGTTGGAGAAAGCAGAGAAGTTGTCCTGAGCTCTGTTCTATCTGTTGGAGAAAGCAGAGAAGTTGTCCTGAGCTCTGTGCTATCTGCAGAATAAAGCAGAGAAGTTGTACTGAGCTCTGTTCTATCTGCAGAAGAAAGCAGAGAAGTTGTACTGAGCTCTGTGCTATCTGCAGAAGAAAGCAGAGATGTTGTACTGAGCTCTGTGCTATCTGCAGAAGAAAGCAGAGAAGTTGTACTGAGCTCTGTGCTATCTGCAGTAGGAAGCAGAGAAGTTGTACTGAGCTCTGTGCTATCTGCAGAAGAAATCAGGGAAGTTGTACTGAGCTCTGTGCTATCTGCAGAAGAAAGCAGAGAAGTTGTACTGAGCTCTGTGCTATCTGCAGAAGAAATCAGGGAAGTTGTACTGAGCTCTGTGCTATCTGCAGAAGAAAGCAGAGAAGTTGTACTGAGCTCTGTGCTATCTGCAGAAGAAATCAGGGAAGTTGTACTGAGCTCTGTGCTATCTGCAGAAGAAAGCAGATTAGTTGTACTGAGCTCTGTGCTATCTGTTGGAGAAAGCAGAGAAGTTGTCCTGAGCTCTGTGCTATCTGCAGTAGGAAGCAGAGAAGTTGTCCTGAGCTCTGCTATCTGCAGAGAAGTTGTCCTGAGCTCTGTGCTATCTGCAGTAGGAAGCAGAGAAGTTGTCCTGAGCTCTGTGCTATCTGCAGAGAAGTTGTCCTCTGCTCTGTTATCTAGCTGCAGTAGAAAGCATCTGTAGGCTGCAGAGATCCTGCCCCTTCTGAATTTGTATATACTGTGCATGTAGATTATTATTCAGCATCACATATACCCAGTGCTATATACTCTGCACCGGTGAGTAGTTCCTCTGTATACACGGGCTATTAGTCCTGAGCAGGTCTGTAATATCTGTAATATCTGCACAGTCCGCACGTTAGAAGTCACACTCAAAAAGCCAGTGTTGTAATTCCACGTTTTGCACAGAGGGGGCAGCAAAACCTCAGAAACCCATCATCACCATCGTTAGGAGCATTTCTCGCCTGTGTCAATTTTGGGGGAGGAGAAGCTCCAGCAGTGACAGCGGGACCTGGGGACAGGAGCAGAGCCTGACCACGGAGTGCTGGCAACTACCCCCATTTCTGGTGGACAGTCAGGCTTCCTCCTGGTCACCAGGGTCTGGTGTGGTCAGCTCTGTCCCACCTGATACAATGTGTCATGTACATCTATGATAGATAGAGAGAGATACATACTATATATAGATAGATAGAGAAATAGATAGATATGAAATAAGAGAGAGATATAGAGATAGATAACAGCAGATAGATAATTAGATAGATATAGATATTAGATGGATAGATAGATAGATATGAGATAGATAGATAGATAGATAGATAGATATGAGATAGATAGATAGATAGATATAGATATTAGATGGATAGATAGATAGATAGATAGATACATAGTAGATATCATATAGATATTAAATGGATGGATAGATTAGATAGATAGGACATATATAATAGATAATTAGATTAAAAAAGATAGATATGAGATAGATGGATACATAATAGATAGATAGATAACATCAGATAGATAATTAGATATGACATAAATATTAGATGGATGGATAGATACATACATAATAGATATCATATAGATAGATAATAGATATCAGATAGATAGAAAGATAGATATTAAATGGATGCATAGATAGATGATAGATAGATAGATAGATAGATAGATAATTATATATATATATATATATATATATATATATATATATATATATGAGATAAATAGATAGAAGATAGATGATTAGATAGATAGAACATATGATAGATATTAAATGGATGGATAGATAGATACAGATAGATAGATAAATAGAGATAGATAGATAGAAGATAGATGATTAGATAGATAAAACATATGATAGATATTAAATGGATAGATAATTAGATATATACATATATGAGATAAATAGATAGAAGATAGATGATTAGATAGATAAAACATATGATAGATATTAAATGGATAGATAATTAGATATATATTAGATAAAAAGATAGATATGAGATAGATAGAACATATAATAGATATGAGATAGATGATATAGATGAATGACATTATTACTATCAGGACTGCACTCTGCACATTTGTTGCCATTTTTTATAACAGAAGCTTAAACGAAAAATATGATTTTTCTTATAGTTGATAATTTGTTTTTTTGCTGTAAAATAAAATGCCAGTGACATACATGATGGGAGCAGTGTGCCCGGGGGAGGGGGAGGGGCTGCTAACGAATCCACAGTGACTGCAAGGCATGGATGATGGAAAAGTAATCCCAATCCCTGCTGGATCAGACGGACAGAAAACTCTCAAAGAAACGTGGAAACAGCTGGTAGAAGTACAAAGCCCCAGCCTCCTGCACCGCACAATGTACAATCATCAGGTACCGGATAGAGACCCCCAATAATCCGGAATATACAACTGGCGGGGGCTCCACCTGCCCCCAGCACAGAAGGATCACAGATCTTCTCCAACCCTGCGTCTCTGTACACGGATCCCATAATCCGAGGAGGACTAGTTCTGTACATGCGTTTTATTAGATTGTCATCTATATGTGCATTGTGTTCTATTATATTCTGTTCTATTGTAGGATATTATTTTGCATTATTTTGTTATGTTACGTGACAGCCTTTTTTATGTATTATTATATGATGTATTATGATAGAAGAACATCTTAAACCGTACAGTCTTCATATTCTATGACTTCATGTACTTTTACATTGATGTATTATTATATCACATCTTTTGCAGTACACAATGCCCTCTTGCTTTATATACTATTATATTTTCCTGTATTATTATTATTATTATATCTTATTATTTCATGCATTATTTTATCACATCTTAAACTTTACATAAAGTCTTCATATTATATTGCTTTCTATACTTTTATAATTGCATGTATTATTATATCACATCTTTTGCAGTACACAATGTCCTTTTGCTTTATATACTATTCTATTTTCCTGTATTATTATTATATCTTATTATTTTATGTATTATTATATCACATCTTTTGCAGTACACAATGTGCTCTTGTTATATTGCTTTATATACTGTAATATTTTTATGTATTATTTCATGTGTTATTATATCACATCTAAAGTCTTCAGCTAAAAACATCGGAATCCTAACGAATGTGAAGGGGCTGCTCGGTGTGTGCGGCATTACTGCGGTTTGCTGTGATAACAAACGCATCGAACGTAAACCAAATAAGCAATAATTAAAATAGTATAAAACGAATAAATAGGACAGAGGAGAGGTGACTGAAACGGTTACAGATGTAGCAGAGCTGATTGGGTGTAGTGCCTAGAAGTACTGGATGGTATTCCTCCTGTTTGGTTTGCATGGAAAACCTAGCAAACGGTTAATGACAATCCCAGCTCTGCTGCATCTGTTTGCTTGATGGTTTTTTTTTAACACTTTTTAAAAAAAATATGATTATTTTGTTAAATTATTTGTAAGAAGTAAAATAAAGTGAAAAACTGGAATAGGAACTACAACTCCCAGTGTGGCTCATCCCAGCAGCTGGACAGCCACAGGTTTGTGTTCTCTAGAATGAATTTCCCTGACATGTATTATAATGAGGAGACAGAGTTAAGGCATTTAAAGGGCCAGTAACCCTTATAAAGGAGCAGTGCTGATCATCAGGATGCGGATTCTTCTAGCCAAGTGTTAGATTATTATTATTATTATTATTTATTATTATCATCATAATTATTTATTATTATTTATTATTATGATTATTATTAGTATTATTATTATCTCTGGCCGATACCAGAGAAGAATAGCTGCAGATGCTGGACCACTCCAGTAAGTGCACCCATGTCACCCTCGGTGCACTTGTCAGTCATCCCTTATTACTTTGCATATGACTTTAGTCTAAACATTAGTTTTTGCTCTAAATTCCCAAAAGGCGCAGGAGCAGATGCCAAGAAACCGCTCAGTACTGGGGGTTACACTGGAAACATGCGGCGGGTGCGACACTTCTGGAGTGTGTGTATAGGTGGCACAGCCGAGATGAATGCGGCTGGGAAACACAGAGAAGAGGGCAGGGGGTCAGTACATTGCAGCGACGCTCCAGCTCTGCTGTGTCCTGTCACCTGCACCAGTACACACCAGTACACACCAGTACACACCAGTCGCATCTCCTTCCCAGTGCTGGTGAGTCTGACTTTAGGATATAAAATCATTAAATGTCAGCGGGAAATCAAAATAACAAAATTATATCCCTGCATCATCCCTGGTGGATATAGATTATTTCTATATGAATTATTTATTATTATTTATTCTACTTTATAATTTCTACTGTTAATATTTTATCTACAATTTATATCCTTACATATTAGTGGTAATATACTGTCTGTATCTATCTCATATCTATCTATTATCTATCTATCTATCTATCTATCTATCTATCTATCTATCTATCTATTATCTATCTATCTATTATCTATCTATCTATCTATTATCTATCTAATATCTATCTATCTATCTATCTATCTATCTATCTATCTATTTATCTCTCATATCTATCTTCTATCTATCTATCTATCTATCTATCTATTTATCTCTCATATCTATCTTCTATCTATCTATCTATCTATCTATCTATCTATCTATCTAATTATCTATCTAATATCTATCTATCTATCTATTATCTATCTATCTATCTCATATCTATCTATCTATCTATCTATCTATCTATCTATTTATCTCTCATATCTATCTATCTATCTATCTATCTATCTAATTATCTATCTAATATCTATCTATCTATCTATCTATCTATCTATCTATCTATCTATCTATCTTATCTCTCATATCTATCTATCTATCTATCTATCTATCTATCTATCTAATTATCTATCTAATATCTATCTATCTATCTATCTATCTATCTATCTATCTATTTATCTCTCATATCTATCTATCTCATATCTATCTATCTATCTATCTATCTATCTATCTATCTATCTATCTATCTATCTATTTCATATCTATCTTGAAAACAAGTGCTGTGATTTACAGGTCATGTCCTAAAACCTTCCCTGCCATATAGTCCTCCACCCTTAGGGCTTGTTCACACGAAAGTTTTTTTGCGTTCCATATACAGAACCATTCATTTCAATGGTTACGAAAAAAAACGGAATGTACTCCGTATGCATTCAGTTTTTCCGTTCCATTGAACGATAGAACATGTCCTATTATTGCCCGCAAATCACGTTCTATGGCTCTATTCAAGTCAATGGGTCCGGGAAAAAAAAAAAAACGGAGCACATACGGAATGTGCATTCTGTTTTTGCGGAACCATCTATTGAAAATTTTATGCCCAGCCCAATTTTTTCTCTGCAATTTCTGTATACTGTATATGCCATACGGAAAAACGGAATGGAAACGGAAACACTACTGAAATTAAAAACGGATCCGGGGAAAAAACGGCCCGCAAAACACTAAAAAAGCCATACGGTCGTGTGAATGAGCCCTCAGGGTCTGACTAAACCTGTACAGACTTAATGGGGCCACAATAAAAACCTCCCACGCTGTCAGGCTGGTGTGTGGCCCTATTTTCTGCTGCCGTCTGTGATTTTCATGGGCAGAGCGGTTTATAAGTAATAAGTCCATGTTTACCAGTCAGCCCCTATTGAAACCTTCCGTGAAGGGCTGGGGCTTGTTTATTTCTATCTGTGCCGACATCCATCCAGATCCATCCCGCCTCACCCGTCATCATCTCTGCCCACAATGTCCTGGCAGGGATCTGAAAAGGTGGAACACTATTTGGCACCTGCGCCGCCTATTGTTCTTTGTCACATCCAGTGTCTAATATTGCCCTGACAAACCCCCCATCCCACCTCAAAAATAAAAGAAAAAAAATTGCCGCTGTCTGGTAACAGCGAGGAATGTCCTAATGTCACCATTAGTGACAGCACATTCCTCCAATGTCCTTGTGAACTGTCCCTATCTGGAGGTGGACAACGTCATTTATCTTACCTTCACCTATTAACATATTAACTTTCTCTACGGGCAACACCATCAGCGCCAAATGATTTTTTATCAGCTCCATTGATAAAGCACGGAGATCGATTTATAGGATGAAGAGCCCAAAAGTCAACACCACAGCAACAATCAAACCACTTCCCTGCAAGATCTATACAGGCAAACACCAGAGGCAGAACAGGCTCCTTAGGGCTCATTCACATGCTGCGGTTTTTACACAGTTCTCCAAAAATATAGTAAAAAAACTGCCGCATATGAATAAGCCTTCACAGAGTTTAGGTCCAGCCTTATGTGCTGATTCTCTTCTTAGTATGTCTCTATAGGGGGTCAGTGCTCAGATTTTCTGACACAGAGCTGCCAATCCCCTGCAGAGACATAGAGTAAAATACTAAACTCAAAACATGTATAGTCATTTAAAAAAATCCCAGCATGTCCTCACTTAAAAGGGTTATCCCATAATTAATGTAAAAATATCATACAGTACATGACAAGCTCTTTCTAACCAAGCCAGAACCAGCCCTGCACCTCACATGGATCCAGAGATCTCCTCATTCATTGCTTTGCTAGATTTATATCAAGCTGACAGCTCAGGGGCGTATCTATTCTGCTGCTGCTCAGGGGATGTGTCTATTCT